>NC_064562.1:70432039-70735069 GCF_937001465.1 Orcinus orca
ATTTCTACCTTATATACATCTTCTCAACAGACTATACTTTAAAATTTTGATGATAGGAAACATTACCTTAAAAAATAGCTCATTCTATACTGAATTTTCTCTATGTCAAAAGTTTTCTTTGTGAAGCATTATTCCAAATTTTATTCTAATATCTAAAAATAAATACTCTAAATTCTCTTCTAGTTATTTAAGATAATGGTATCCACTTACTTCAACTTCCCTTAATAAGATATGATTTGCTGATCCTTCATTAGGTTGTTTGGACTCCCTTGATAATACTTCTATTTATTTCTATTTTTTAAAGTATGAATTTCAAAATTCCACATGATATACTGAATGAAATTAACAGCAATTAAAATACTACAGAAGAAAACTTTAGTGAATCTTAATAAATAGGAATAGAAACCATCCAACATTAGGAGAAGATTGAAAATGAAATGTTAAAAAGTAAAAAGAGGGCTTCCCTGGTGGCGCAGTGGTTGAGAGTCCGCCTGCCGATGCAGGGGACACGGGTTCGTGCCCCGGTCCGGGAAGATCCCACATGCCTCGGAGCGGCTGGGCCCGTGAGCCGTGGCCGCTGAGCCTGCGCGTCCGGAGCCTGTGCTCCGCAACGGGAGAGGCCACAACAGTAAGAGGCCCGCGTACCGCAAAAAAGGAAAAAAAAAACCACCACCAACAACAACAACAAAAAAAAAGTAAAAAGAATATTAATAAGCTATGGTAAAACTTCAAACTATCTAATATATACATGATTAGAATTCCTGAAGGAATGAAAAGGACTAGGAAAAATATTTGAATGAAAAAAGAATTCTCTTAAAATTTGATAAAAATTATAAACATACAGATCCAATAACCCAGGTACAAGAAGTATAAACCCCACTCACAAGAAACCCAAAATAAATGACACCAAAATACACCACAATAAAATTGCTCAAAACCAGTCATAATGAGAATAACTTACAGGCAACCAGATTAAAACACATTTTACAAAGAGGGAAAAAATTTAACAGATTTTTTGCCAGAAACAATGTAAGTGAAAGTGGAATAACATTTCTCAAGTATTGAAAGAAAAATTTAACTACCTAAAAGTCTATCCCAGTGAAAACACACTTAAAAAGTCATAGGAGAAATAGTTTTCAGACATACAAAAGCTGAAATAATTCACCACCTAAAGACCCATGTTATAAGAAATGTTAGAGAAATGTCTTCAGGCAGAAGTAAAATTATATCAGATGAAAATATGAATCAAAACAAAAAAATACATAGCACCAGAAATGTTAACTGCCTAGGTAAGCACATATACTATATTTCTTATTATATAAATCTCTTTAAAAGACAAGCATTGAACAAAAAGAATAGCCATGTGGTTTGTGGTTTATAATACATGTACAAATAAAATATTATATATGACAATAGAATAAAAGCTGGGAAAGAAGATGTGAAATTATATTAGTGTAAGGGTTGTATATTATGTAAGTGGTATAAAGAAATAGGTACCTTTCTCAGCCAAATACAAGCAAGTTGAATCCAACAATACATTAAAATCCAACAATACATTAATGTACCTAAAATACATTAAATACATCATACACCATGATCAAGTGGGATTTATCCCAGGGATGCAAGGATTTTTCAATATCTGCAAATCAATCAATATGATACAACACATTAACAAATGGAAGGATAGAAACCATATGATCACTCAATAGATGCAGAAACTGATAAAATTCAACATCCATTTATGATAAAAACTCTCCAGAAAGTGGGCATAGAGGGAACATACCTCAACATAATAAAGGCCATGTATGACAAACCCACAGCTAACATACTGAATGGTGAAAAGCATTCCTTCTAAGATCGGGAACAAGACAAGGATGCCCACTGTCACCAATTTTATTCAACATAGTTTTGGAAGTCCTAACCACAGAAATCCAAGAAGAAAAAGAAATAAAAGGAATCCAAATTGGAAAGCCAGAAGTAAAACTGTCAGTGTTTGCAAATGACATGATACTATACATAGAAAATCCTAAAGATTCCACCAGAAAATTACTATAGATCATCTATGAATTTTGTAAAGCTACAGGATACAAAATTAATATACAGAAATCTGTTGCATTTCTATACCTTAAAAACAAACTATTAGAAAGAGAAATTAATGAAACATCCCATTTACCATCACATCAAAAAGGAAAAAAACTTACGTATAAACCTAGCTAAGGAGCCAAAAGACCGGCACTGTGAAAACAATAAGACACTGATGAAAGAAATTGAAGATGACACAAACAGATGAAAAGATATACTATATTCTTGGATTGAAAGGCTCAATATTGTTAAAATGACCATAATAACCAAGGCAATCTACAGATTCAATGCAATCCCTATCAAATTACCATTGGCATTTTTCACAGAAGTAGGACAAAATATTTTTAAAATTTGTATGGAAGCACAAAAGATCTCAAAAGGCCAAAACAATCTTGAGAAAGAAGAACTGAGCTGGAGGAATCAGACTCCCTGACATCAGACTATACTACAAAACTGTATGGAACTGGCACAAAAACAGACACATAGATCAATGGAACAGGATAGAAAGCCCAGAAATAAACCCATGCACTTATGGTCAATTGATCTACAACAAAGGAGGAAGGAATATACAGTGGAGAAAAGACTGTCTCTTCAATAAGTGGTGCTGGGAAAACTGGACAGCTATGTGTTAAAAAAAATGATATTAGAACATTCTCTAACAACATACAGAAAAATAAACTCAAAAAAGGATTAAAGACCTAAATCTAAGACTGATACTACAAAACTCCTAGAGGAAAACATAGGCAGCACATGCTTTGACATAAATCACAGCAATATGTTTTTGGAACTGTCACCTAAAGTAAAGGAAACAAAAGCAAAAATAAACAAATAGGACCTAATTCAACTTAAAAGCATTTGCATAGCAAAGGAAAACATCAAGAAAATGAATAGACAACTTACTGAATGGAAGAAAATATTTGCAACTGATATAATCTATAAGGGATTAATACCTAACATACATAAACAGTTCATACAACTCAACATCAAAAAAACCCAAACAACCCAATTAAAAAATGGGCAGAACTGAATAGACATTTTTCCAAAGAGGATATGCAGATGGCCAACAGGCACATGAAAAGATGTTCAACATCGTTAATAATCAGGGAAATTCAAATCAAAACCACAATGAGACATCATGTCACAGCTGTCAGAATGGCTATCATCAAAAGAACACAATAACAAATACTGGTGAGGACATGGATAAAAGGGAACTCTTGTACACCGTTAGTGGGAATGTAAATTGGTGGAGTCACTGCGGAAAACAGTATGGAAGTTTACCAAAAATCTAGAAATACCATATGACCCAGCAATTCCACTCCTGTATATATAAGTGAATAAAGCAAAAACACTAATTTGAAAAGATACATGCACCCCAATGTTCATAGCAGCATTATTTACTATTGCCAAGGTATGGAAGCAACTTAATTGTCTATCTACTCACAGACGGATAAAGAAGATGTGGTGTATACACACACACACACAAATACACACACAAACACACACACACATATGCACATAATGGAATACTACTCAGCCATAAAAAATGAATGAAATTTTGCCATTTGCAGCAACATGGGTGGGCTTAGAGGGCAATATGCTAAGTGAAGTAAGTCAGATAGAGAAAGACAAATACTGTATGATATCACTTATATGTGGAATCTAAAAAATACAACAAACTAGTGAATAAGACAAGAGGCAGAATAACAGATATAAAGAACAAACTAGTGGTTACCAGTGAGGAGAGGGAAGGGGTGAGGGGCAATATAGGGGTAGAGAGTAGTTACAAACTATTAGGTATAAAATAAACTATAAGAATATATTGTACGACATGGGGAATATTGCCAATATTTTATAATAACTATAAATGGAGTATAAACTTTAAAAATTGTGAATCACTACATTGTACACCTGTAATATTGTATAGCAACTATACTTCAATTTGAATAAAGAAAGAAAGAAAAGAAACGAACCCAAAGATACATAGCACTACTATAGTCATCAAATGACAATAGGAGAAAAGAAGTAAGGGGAAAAAAGACCTACGAAAACAAACAATTAACAAAATGACAATGAAAACATATATATCACTAATTACCTTAAATGTAAATGAAATAAATGCTCCAACCAAAAGAAACAGAGTGGCTGAATAGAAACCAAAAAAACACCTGCATATATGCTGCCTACAAGAGACTCACTTCAGGTTTGGAGACACACAGACTGAAAGTAAGAGGATAGAAAAAGGTATTCAATGCAAATGGAAATCAAAAGAAAGCCAGAGTAGCAATACTTCTATCAGAAAAAATAGATTTTAAAATAAAGGCTGTTCTGTTTTTTTCTTAATGTGTGAAATTCTATCAGAAAAAAACAAACAAATAAAAAAAACCCCACAAACGTGGCCTGTGCTTCCTGATCCATTTATGAGATGCCCAGTTTCCATGTGTTCTTTGGTTAAATTCCCTTGCAGAAAAGGGCCTGTGTGGTGGTTGATTTGGCACAGATTATCTTTCCAAGAAAATAAAAGGATCTTCTGATCAAAAAAAAAAAAAGAAATAGGCAGGCTGAATATGTCTCTTCTATTTAAAAAAATACAAGAATAGTTCAAGACTTTCCCAGAAAGAAAACTCAACGTCCACATGGTTTCACAGGTAAATCTAAACAAGAATAAGAAAGACATAGTTCCAATTCTAAAAAAATCTCTTTTGGGGGAGACCTTCAAGATGGTGGAAGAGTAAGATGTGGAGATCAACTTCCTCCCCACAAATACATCAGAAATATATCTACATGTGGAACAACTCCTACAGAATACCTACTGAAGGCTGCCAGAAGATCTCAGACTTCCCAAAAGGCAAGAAACTCCCCACATACCTGGGTAGGGCAAAAGATAAACCAGAGACAAAAGAATAGGGATGGGACCTGCACCTCTGGGAGGGAGCTGTGAAAGAGGAAAAGTTTAGACACACTAGGGAGCCCCTTCACTGGCGGAGACGGGGTTGGGGGGGAAGCTTGGAAGCCATGGAGGAGAGTGCAGCAATATGGGTGCAGAGGGCAAAGCAGAGAGATTCCTGCACAGAGGATTGGTGCCAACCAGCACTCACCAGCCTGAGAGGCTTGTCTGCTCATCCCCAGGGGCAGGTGGGGGCTGGGAGTTGAGGCTCCAGCTTCAGAGGTCAGATCTCAGGGAGAGGACTGGGATTGGCTGTATGAACACAGCCTGAAGGGGGCTAGTGCACCACAGCTAGCCAGGAGGAGTCTAGGATCAAGTCTGGACCTGCCTAAGAGGCAAGAGACAATTGTTTCAGGGTGTGCGAGGAGAGGGAATACAGAGCACTGACTAAATGAGCTCCAGAGATGGTCGCAAGCCATGGCTATCAGCATGGACCCCAGAGATAGTCATGAGACACTAAAGCTGCTACTGCAGCCACCAAGAAGCCTGTGTGCAAGCACAGGTCACTATCCACACCACCCCTCCCAGGGGCCTGTGCACAGTGCCACAGCCAGGGTCCAGAGATTCAGGGACAACTTCCATGGGAGAACACACGGCACACCTCAGGCTATTACAACATCACGCTGGCCTCTGCCTCCACAGGCTCACCCCTCATTCCATAACCCTCCTAACCCCCAGCCTGTGTGAGCCAGAGCCACCTAATCAGCTGCTACTTTAACCCCATCCTGTCGGGGCAAAGAACAGACGCCCTCAAGTGACCTACATGCAGAGGTGGGGCCAAATCCAAAGCTGAACCCCAGGAGCTATGTGAACAAAGAAGAGAAAGGAAATTTCTCCCAGCAGTATAAGGAGCAGTGGATTAAATCCCCACGATCAACTAGATGTACCCTGCATCTATGGAATACCAAAATAGACAATGAATCATGCTAAAATTGAGGCAGTTGACTTTCAGAGCAACTGTAAACTTGGGGCTTGCTTTCTGCATCTAATTTTTTTTCGGTTTTACGTTTATCTTAGTTAAGTATTTAGAGTTTATTATCACTGGTAGATTTGTTTATTGATTTGTTTGCTCTCTTGCTGTTTATATATATAATTTTTTTTCTTTTTATCTTTTTGTGAGTATGTTTGTGTATGTTTCTTTGTGTGCTTTGTCTGTATAGCTTTGCTTTTACAATTTGTCCTAGGGTTCTGTCGGTCCTTTTTTTTTTTTTTTTTTTTTTAGTATAGTTTTTAGCACTGGTTATCATCATTCATGGATGATTTGTTTTTTGGTTTGGATGCTCTCTTCTTTCTTTCTTCCATTTTTTCCTTCTTTTTTTTAAATTACTTTTTAATTTTTTAAATTTTTAATAATTTCTTAAATTTTTTTAATTTAATAAATGTATTTTATTTTAATTTCTTTTTTTCTCCCTTTTCTTCTGAGCTATGTGGCTGGCAGGGTCTTGGTGCTTTGGCTGGGGGTCAGGCTTGAGCCTCTGAGGTGGGAGTTCAGGTCTTTGCTCCACCAGAGACTTCCTGACCCCCTGTAATATAAAACTGTGAAAGGTATCCCAGAGATCTCCATCTCAAGGCTAAGACCCGGCTCCACTCAACAACTAGCAAGCTACAGTGCTGGGCAGCCTATGCCAAACAACTTGAAAGACAGGAACACAACACCACCAATTAGCAGAGAGACTGCCTAAAATCATAATAAGATCACAGACACCCCAAAACAAACCACTGGACACAGTCCTGCCCATGAGAAAGACAAGATCCAGCCTCATCCACCAGAACACAGGCACTGGTCCCTCCAACAGGAAGCCTACACAACCCACTGAACCAACCTTACCCAATGTGGGCAGACACCAAAAGACACAGGAACTAAGAACCTGCAGCCTGTGAAAAGGAGACCCCAAACACAGTAAGTTAAGCAAAATGAGAAGACAGAGAAACACACAGGAGCTGAAGGAGCAAGGTAAAAACTGACCATAACAAACAAATGAAGAGGAAATAGGCAATCAACCTGTAAAAGAATTCAGAGTAATGATAGTAAAGATGATCCAAAATCTTGGAAATAGAATAGAGAAAATATGAGAAATGTTTAATAAGGAACTAGAAGAACTAAAGAGTAAACAAACAGTGATGAATAACACAATAAATGAAATTTAAAATTCTCTAGAAGTGATCAATAGCAGAATAAATGAGGCAGAAGAACAGATAAGTTAATTGGAAGATAAAATAGTGGAAATAACTACCACAGAGCAGAATAAAGAAAAAACAATGAATAGAATTGATCAGAGTCTCAGAGACCTCTGGGACAACATTAGACAAACCAACATTCGAATTATAGGGGTCCCAGAAGAAGAAGACAAAACGAAAGAGACTGAGAAAATATTTGAATATAGTTGAAAACTTCCCTAATATGGGAAAGGAAATAGTTAATCAAGTCCAGGAAGCACAGAGTCCCATACAGTATAAATCCAAGGAGAAACATGCCAAGACACATATTAATCAAACTATCAAAAATTAAATACAGAGCTTCCCTGGTGGCACAGTGGTTGAGGGTCCGCCTGCCAATGCAGGGGACACGGGTTCGTGCCCCGGTCCAGGAGGATACCAAATGCTGCAGAGTGGCTAGGCCCGTGGGCCATGGCCACTGGGCCTGCGCGTTAGGGAGTGGCAGGACATATTTAAAGTGATGAAAGGGAAAAACCTACAGTCAAGATTACTCTACTCAGGATCTCATTCAGATTCGATGGAGAAATTAAAAGCTTTACAGACAAGCAAAAGCTAAGAGAATTCTGCACCATCAAACTAGCTTTACAACAAATGCTAAAGGAACTTCTCTAGGCAGGAAACACAAGAGAAGGGGAAGACCAACAATAACAAAAACAAAACAATTGAGAAAATGGTAATAGGAACATATATATCAATAACTACCTTAAATGTAAATGGACTAAATGCTCAAACCAAAAGATATAGACTGGCTGAATGAATACAAGAACAAGACCCATATATATGTTCTCTACAAGAGATCCATTTCAGACCTAGGGACACATACAGATTGAAAGTAATGGGATGGAAAAAGATATTCCATACAAATAGAAATCAAAACAAAGCTGGAGTAGCAATTCTCATACCAGACAAAAGACTTTAAAATAAATACCACTACAAGACACAAAGAAGGACACTACATAATGATCAAGGGATCAATCCAAGAAGATGATATAACAATTGAAAATATTTATGCACCCAACATAAGAGCACCTCAGTACATAAGGCAAATGTAAACAGCCATAAAAGGAAAATAAAGAGTAACACAATCATAGTAGGGGACTTTAACACCCCACTTTGACCAATGGACAGATCATCTAAAATGAAAATAAATACAGAAACACAGCTTTAAATTATACATTAAACAAGATGGATTTATTGATATTTATAGGACATTCCATCCAAAAACAACACAATATACTTTCTTCTCAAGTGCTCATGAACATTCTCCAGGACAGATTATATCTTGGATCACAAATCAAACCTTGGTAAATTTAAGAGAATTTAAATCATATCATATCAAGTGTCTTTTACGACTACAATGCTATGAGACTAGATATCAAGTACCAGAAAAAAACTATAAAAAATACAAACACATGGAGGTTAAACAATACAGTAATAAATAGCCAACAGATCACTGAAGAAATCAAAGAGGAAATCAAAAAATACCTAGGAAATAATGACAATGGAAACATGATGACCCAAAATCAATGGGATGCAGCAAAAGCAGTTCTAAGAGGGAAGTTTATAGCAATATAATCCCACCTCAAGAAACAAAAACATCCCAAATAAACAACCTAACCTTACACCTAAATAATTAGAGAAAGAAGAACAAAAAAACCTAAACCCCAAAATTAACAGAAAGATAGAAATCATAAAGATGAGAACAGATATAAATGAAAAAGAAATGAAGGAAACAATAGCAAAGATCAATAAAACTAAAAGCTGGTTCTTTGATAAAGTAAACAAAATTGATAAACCATTAGTCAGACTCATCAAGAAAAAAAGGGAGAAGACTAAAATCAGTAGAATTAGAAATGGAACAGGAGAAGTAAAAAGTGACACTGCAGAAATACAAAGGATCATGAGAGATTACTACAAGTAACTATATGTCAATAAAATGGACAACCTTGAAGACATGGACAAATTCTTAGAATGGCACAACCTTCCAAGACTGAACCTGGAAGAAATAGAAAATATAAACAGACCAATCAGAAGCACAAAAGCCCAGGACCAACAAAGAAAAGCCCAGGACCAGATGGCTTCACAGGCAAATTCTATCACACATTTAGAGAAGAACTAACACATATCCTTCTCAAACTCTTCCAAAACATAGCAGAGGGAGGCACACTCCCAAACTAATTCTATGAGGCCACCATCACCGTGATACCAAAACCAGACAAAGATGTCACAAAGACAGAAATCTACAAGCCAGTATAACTGATGAACATAGATGCAAACATCCTCAACAAAATACTAGCAAACAGAATCCAACAGCACATTAAAAGGATCATACACCATGATCAAGTGGGGTTTATCTCAGGAATCCAATCTTCGACATATGCAAATCAATCAATGTGAAAAACCATATTAACAAATTGAAGGAGAAAAACCATATGATTATCTCAATAGATACAGAAAAAGCTTGTGACAATAATTCAACACCCATTTAGGATAAAAACCCTCCAGAAAGTAGGCATAGAGGGAACTTACCTTAACATAATAAAGGCCATATATGATAAACCCACAGCCAACATCTTTCTCAATAGTGAAAAAATGTAACCATTTCCTCTAAGACCAGGAAGAAGACAAGGTTGTCCACTCTCACCACTATATTATTCAACATAGTTTTGGAAGTTTTAGCCACAGCAATCAGAGAAGATAAAGAAATAAAAGGAATCCAAATCAGAAAAGAAGTAAAACTGTCACTGTTTGCAGATGACATGATAATATACATAGAGAATCCTAAAGGTACCACCAGAAGACTACTAAAGCTCCTCAATGAATTTGGTAAAGTTGCAGGATACAAAATTAATGCACATAAATCTCTGGCATTCCTATACACTAATGATGAAAAATCTGAAAGAGAAATTAAGCAAACACTCCCATTTACCACTGCAACAAAAGAATAAAATACCTAGGAATAAACCTACCTAAGGAGACAAAAGACCTGTATGCAAAAAATTATAAGACACTGATGAAAGAAATTAAAGATAATACAAACAGATGGAGACATATGCCATGGTCTTGGATTGGAAGAATCAACATTGTGAAAACCACTATACTACCCAAAGCAATCTACAGGTTAAATGCAATCCCTATCAAACTACCAATGTCATTTTTCACAGAACTAGAACAAAAAATTTCACAATTTGTATGGAAACACAAAAGACCCTGAATATCCAAAGCAATCTTGAGAAAGAAAAACAGAGCTGGAGGAGTCAGGCTCACAGACTTCAGACTATACTACAAAGCTAGCATAATCAAGACAGTATCGCACTGGCACAAAAACAGAAATATAGATCAACAGGATAGAAAGCCCAGAGATAAACCCACGAACATATGGTCACCTTATTTTTTATAAAGGAGGCAAGAACATACAATGGAGAAAAGCCAGCCTCTTCAATAAGTGGTGCTGGGAAAACTGGACAGCTACATGTAAAAGAATGAAATTAGAACACTCCCTATCACCATACATAAAAATAAACTCAAATTGGATTAAAGACTTAAATGTACGGCCAGACACTATAAAACTCTTAGAGGAAAACGTAGGAAGAACACTCTATGACATAAATCACAGCAAGATCTCCTAGAGAAATGGAAATAAAAAAATAATAAACAAATGGGACCTAACGGAACTTAAAAGCTTCTGCACAGCAAAGGAAACCATAAGCAAGATGAAAGTACAACCCTCAGAACGGGAGAAAAGATTTGCAAATGAAGCAACTGTCAAAGGATTAATCTCCAAAATATACAAGCAGCTCATGCAGCTCAATATCAAAAAACCAAACAACCCAAACCAAAAATGGGCAGAAGACCTAAATAGACATTTCTCCAAAGAAGATATACAGATTGCCATGCCAACAAATACATGAAAGGATGTTCAACATCACTAATCATTAGAGAAATGCAAGTCAAAACTACAGTGAGGTATAACCTCACACAGTTAGAATAGTCATCATCAAAAAATCTACAAACAATAAATGCTGGAGAGGGTGTGGAGAAAAGGGATCCCTCTTGCACTGTTGGTGGAAATGTAATTTGATACAGTCTCTGGAGAACAGTATGGAGGTTCCTTAAAAAACTAAAAATAGAACTACCATATGACCCAGTAATCCCATTACTGGGCATATAACTTGAGAAAACCATAATTCAAAAAGAGTCATGTACCACAGTATTCATTGCAGCTCTATTTACTGTAGCCAGTACATGGAAGCAACCTAAGTGTCCATCAACAGATGAATGGATAAAGAAGATGTGGCACATGTATAAAGTGGAATATTACTCAGCCATAAAAAGAAATGAAACTGAGTTATTTTCAGTGAGGTGGATGGACCTAGAATATCTCATACAGAGTGAAGTAAGTCAGTAAGAGAAAAACAAATACCATATGCTAACACATATATATGGAATCTAAAAAAAAAATAGTAGATCTGAAAACCTAGGGGCAGGACAGAAATAAAGATACAGGCATAGAGTATGGACTTGAGGACACAGGGAGGGGGAAGAGTAAGCTGGGATGAAATGAGACAGTGGCATGGACTTATATACACTACCAAATGTAAAATAGATAGCTAATGCGAAGCAGCCGCATAGCAGAGAGAGATCAGCTCAGTGCCTTGTGATCACCTAGAGGGGTGGGATAGGGAGGGTGGGAGAGAGATGCAAGAGGGAGGATATATGGGGATATATGTATATGTATAGCTGATTCACTTTGTTATAAAGCAGAAAGTAACACACCATTGTAAAGCAATTATACTCCAATAAAGATGTTAAAAAAAAAAAAGATACATGCACCCCCTTGCTCATAGCAGCACTATTCACAATAGCCAAGACATGGAAACAACCTAAATGTCCATTGGCAGATGAAGGGATAAAGAAGATGAGGTATATATATACTATGGAATACTACTCAGCCATAAAAAGAATGAAATAATGCCATTTGCAGCCACATGGATGGAACTAGAGATTGTCATACTAAGTGAAGTCAGAAAAAGAGAGACAAATACCATGTGATATCACTTATATGTGGAATCTAAAACATAACACAAATGAACATATCTACAGAACAGAAACAGACTCACAGACATAGAGAACTGACTGGTGGATGCCAAGGGGGAGGGGGAGGGAGAGGGGGAGGGAGGGATCAATTGGGAGTTTGGGATAACAGATGCAAACTATTATATATAAGATGGATAAACAAGAAGGTCCTACTGTATAGCACAGGGAACTCAATATCCTGTGATAAACAATAATGGGAAAGATTATGAAAAAGTATGTATATATATGTATAACTGAGTCACTTTGCTGTACAGCAGAAATTAACACAACATTGTAAATGAACTATACCTCAATAAAAAAGCATTTCAATACCCCTTAAAAAATCCCTTTTTGCATATTAAAGATAAGAGACCCCTCTCAGATCATTCTATGATGCCTTTGTAACATCAATACTAAAACCAGACAAAGATGTTACTAGGATAGGTAAGTACAGACCAACATCTCTTACGAAAACAGTTGTAAAAATCCTGAAAAGAATTTACCATATTAAATCCAGCAATATGTAAAAATCATAGTATATATGACAAAGTGGGATTTATCCCAGGAATACAAAGTTATATTAACATTAAAAAATCAAACTGTATGATTCCACTTATAAGAAGTTTCTAAAACAGCCAAAATTATAGAAGCAGAAAACAGAATGGTGTTTGCCAGTGGCTGGGCACAGGGAAAATGGGAAATTGCAGTTCAACAGTGTCAACTGAAAAAAATGCACAACGTACAAGTTGAGAATTATGTTTTATTTGGTGGACAAAACTGAGGACTTAAGTCCAGGATGCAGCCTCTCAAATAGCTCCGAAGGGACTGCTCCAAAGATGAAAGGGATGAGCCAGGACATATAAGAGTTTTTGCAACAAAGACCAGGTAGTCAGAACATCAAAAAATTACTGTTAATTAAAGAAAACCAGACATATCAAGTTAACGAATTTGGCACTTTTCTATGTATAGGAAGATGCAATATCTGGGCTCATTGAAATCATTCCTTTGATAGGCACCTCAGTTATCTGGGGCCAGTATCCTGTGCTTTCTCATCTTGAGTCTCCTAAGCGTGCATTGTTGGGGGTGGCTGCAGTGGCTGACTGCTTGATGGTGGGCATCCTGTTTCCATCCTGAGTTTCCTCAGGGCTTACCATCAGGGGTGGCTGTAATGTGATGGCTTTATGACTGCAACATCCTCTGTTTACTGATATGGCAGCCAACATTTTTTTCACTCACAATAAGTATAAAGTTTCAGTTACTCAAGACAAATAAGTTCTACAGTTCTTTTGTGCAACATTGTGCCTATAGTTTAGAATACTATATTTAACAATAAAAGAATTGTTAAAAGAGATCTCATGTTGTTTTTAAAAGCTTCTTCCTTTTACTCTATATGAACCAATTTTAAATACCCAAGGAAAATTTGAAAAAAACAAACAGAAATCAAAACTTTGCCATGCAGTATGGCCCAGAATCCAGAACACTCAGCAGAGGAAAGCCTGTATTAATGGTTTTTCTACTGACTTGATATTTGACTTTCAATAAATAATGTTTAACTTAAAAAATAAATCTATGCAGGGATATCAGTAAAAATGGTAGAGGAAACATCTCAAAAAATCATCTCTTCCATAAAAGCAATGAGAACAATAGCAAAAAATTGTCAAAATCAACTTTTTTTTTCAGCACTCTAGAAAGTAACCAAAAGCTTACAGCCATCTGGAGAGTTTTTTAAGAAAAGTGCCTTAATCTCAGTAAGTACAATGAGTTTTATTTTTAACTCACCCTTTTTCCATCTCCTCCCCAGCTCCATGGTAGCCTGAAAAACCAATAGCCCACAATCATGGTGAACACCAGCATTCTGCAAGTTGCTGGTGGGACCAAAACAGGATTGGAGGTCCCTGAAAGACATATTCTTAGGGATCTGTCATCATTAATCAGTGTAAGTATTCCCTGAAAGACCACACAAGGAGAGCTGTCCTTATTGGTCCTTGCTCAAGTTCTCCCAATGTGAACATCATTGTCCCTAGGGGCATTTGTCATAAATAATCAAAGGCAATTGTTTAACATTGTAGCTGCCTTGGCAGTAAATAACAATTGGAGCAAAAAGCAGGCTAACCAAAAAAACTGAAAAAAGAAAGCTGGGGAATAAGAGTTTCATAGGAGCTTTGAAAAGCTCTAACATATTACTGGGAATCTGAAAGTCCATACATAAAAATAGTGCTTATGAACAGGTCCGTGTGCCTGCTCAGGAAAGACCTTAGAAACCCCTAAACTTGTTCCTTTGACTAACTCTGAGTCTCTGCACAAGCAGAAAGTGAATACTAAGGAAGAGTTGTAAAGAGCCTGGCTGAGTGTTGAAGGCATACCCCCCCCCCCAAAACACCCAGCAAACTCCTTGGTAAAAACAAGGAGACTTCTTGTTTTCAGATCTCCAAGGAAATTTCTATCCAATCTTTAGCTGAAAACTCAGATAAACAAGCAGAGACTTCAGGATCACAGATGTCAAAAACTACAGACTTGGGCTTCCCTGGTGGCACGGTGGTTGAGAGTCCGCCTGCCGATGCAGGGAACACGGGTTTGTGCCCTGGTCCAGGAGGATCCCACATGCCATGGAGCGGCTGGGCCCATGAGCCATGGCCGCTGAGCCTGCGTGTCTGGAGCCTGTGCTCTGCAATGGGAGAGGCCACAGCAGTGAGAGGCTCGCGTACCACCAAAAAAAAAAAAAAAAGAGAAACAATAACAAATGTTTGGAAAGGGGTAATTCTGATTTCTAGAGCTGCCATATTATATTATTTAAAATATACAGTTATCAACAAAAAATTACAAGATTTGCAAAGAAACAACAAAGTATGGTCTATACACAAGAAAAAATAAAGTAGTCAACAAGAAATGTCCCTGGAGAAGCATAAATGTTGGACTTCCTTGAAGAAAACTTTTTACATCAGCTATTTAAAATATGTTTAAACAACTACTGAAAACCAAGTCAAAAGAATTAAGGAGAAGTATGTTTTCTCACCAAGTAAAGAATACCAATAATGAGGCAGATATTATTTCTTATAAAATAGAAATACTGTAGGTTAAAAGTACAGTAACTAAAATGAAAAAGATTCTTTAGAGAGTGTCAACAGCAGATCTGAGTAGGCAAAAGAAAGAATCAGCATCTTTAAGGTAGGTAAATTGAGATTATATAGTCAAAATAATAATTAAAATATTTGGGGGATTTCAAATATAGGTAGAATCAAGCAGTATGACAATAAAAGTCAAAAGTGAAAGAAATACATAGTGCTAAAGTATTCTTAGGTTCTATCATTACTGTAGAAATAGAAAAGTGAAATATTCTGGTATTATTAATGAAGTGGTAAAGAATTATTTGTATAAGACTGAGATAAATCAGGAATGATTTTAATCTCTAAGGGGAAAATCTTTAAAAGTTAAATGGATAAGACACAAGCTAATATATGGTAAAATATTTTAAATAGGAAACAAAAATGATTAAACCCAAATAAAACATATAAGGAAAGAAATGTTATACTACAGAAACAAACATTTGCATAAAATGAAAGATGATATAGCTATACTACTCAGACACTGTAAGGCTATAAACATTAGAGATGAAGACAAAATGCATCATCATGATTAAGCTGTCAATCCAACAGGAAGATATGAATCCTAAATCTCTATTCATCAAACAGTCAAACTTCACAATATGTAGAGCCAAATTTGACTAAATGTAGACTTGAAGAGTCCATATTTGTAATGTGAGACTTTAACAAACCTTCCCCAACTGCTAATAAAAAAATATCAGTAATGATAGAGAATTTAAATACATGGCTAGCAAACTTGATGTAATTGATATATATGTGTGTGTGTGTGTGTGTGTGTGTGTGTGTGTGTGTGTGTGTGTGTGTGTGTGTGTGTAATACTGTATTTAAAGGTGTATGTGAAGCCACTTTCACTTTCTGAGACAGGCCACATTCTGTCTATGGAATGTGTATCTTTCTAAATAAAACTGCTTTCACCTTATTATGGCTCGCTTTTGGATTCTTTCCTGCATGAAGCCAAGAACCTACACTTGGCAGCCCATCTCAGGGACCCGCCCGTCCTCTCCCATCCCACTTTTTCCAGCAACATTTTTTCTGACACCCAACATGGGGCCTCAAAGGGCATAATCTCAATCCGCCTATTAAGCTACAGCTTCCCTTTGTGGAGGGTAGCTAGGACTCATCCCAAGCCATGTACTCAAGTAGCCCCTTAGGTGGCAGCTAATGCTGCCTGCACGATCTGGCAGAGACCAGTTCTCTGGCCGTGAAGGAGGCCACCAAGACCAAGACTTCTTTCTTCTCAATCTTTCTCATTCTCCTATTCTTCTATCTCTTTGGACTCAGGAAGATCCATCAAGATGACCACTGGATATCCAAATTAAGACCGTGAGGCAAGCTATTGACAATTTGGTTGGGTGAGTTTCCCCTCTGTGGCTCTTCGAGCCCGATTCCCCCTCCCTACTCATTTTTAGTCCCAGTCTGGTTACAGGATGCTAGAACTGCGTTGGGGGAACAAAACTGGGGGACTTCATGAGTCCTCCTCTAGGTTTGCAGCCCGGTCCTCCCCGAGTGTTCTCAGGGCTTACAGCCTCATTGCACCCCCAAGTGGATATTGTGGGCGAGCACTTCCCTCGAGAGGGTCACGGTCCCTAATCCCCCAGGAAGTGTTGCAGCTGTGCATCTTCCTATTCCCACTCAGTCTTCCTCCTTATTACAACCCCCTCATTGACTGTGGTACCGAGCTGGGCGTCATGCTCCCTGTTAAGGGTCCCATCTTGTAGGGAGCCCACACACCCCTGAGTGGAAGTTGTGGGCAAGTACTCCCCCCTTGGGGGTCGCGGGTGGACTTTATCAACCCCTGAGTGGAGGTAGTGGTCAAGCACCTTTCTCGGCAGGCTCACAAATCTGAAGCCTATAAAGCGTCATGGCTGTACACCTTACCTCCTGTCTTGGATTTCCTTATATTCTCCTCCTCTCCTGATTTCTTGGACTGTCTATAGATCCTTGAGCTTCGTTTATGCCAGCAGGTTGGGCATTGCCTCTTTTATTCCTGTGGAGAGGTAGCCCTCCCTCAACATCACAAGGACCATATCCTGAGGGGAGCTTTTGCCCCTGCCTTGTGGTGCTCCAGCCCTACCCTTCAGCTCTATTTGTTTCTCTTTTTTCAGTGATAAAGGCAATATGTTTAGTTGGCTCAGGGCCTAAGTCTCCTCCCTCCCTCTCTGAAAGATTGAGCCCTGGGACTCTGGTTGCTTTTTCTCCCACTGGCTCTTGTTCCTTTCCTTGACTAATCCAAGGGGCCTCCTCAGGCTCACCGACCAGGCAGATTTCAGGTGCTCACAGGGACTCCATTGTTGACACTGGGAGAATGCCAGGACAAATAACTACCATCTGGCCAGGACCCATCAGACCCTCTTTCGTCAAGACATCTTAATAAAAAAATGGGGACAACTATAAACGTCCTGAAGGACTCCCCGCTAAGATGAATATTAGTTAAATGGGGAAAATTTTTACAGGATGGTTTAAGAAAAAGAAATTAATTTTCTTTTGCAATACTGAACGGCCCCAATACAAACTAGGGAACCAAGAGATCTGGCCAGGAAATGGATCATTGAATTACAATATCATCTTGCAGCTGGACCTATTTTGTAAAAGGGAAGATAAATGGAGGGAAGTCCCATACATCCAAATGTTCATGACTCTATTCCAAAATCCAGGTGTAAAGAACTCCTGCCAGGTATGCCTGGCTCACATATTTTCAAAGTGCCTTCTTCCCCCACAGGAGACTGACATTTTAGATGATCCCCTTATGAGTCCACCTCCCCAAGATCCACAACTGGGAACTCCTGCCTCCCCCAATTCTGAAGGTGGGGACAGTCTTCTGAACCATTTACCCCTAACACCACATCTGGGTAATTGGAGACAACAGACACCCATACATCAGCTCATGGATTTGGCCTTTGCAGTATTTAGGGTTGAAGATACAACAAGGATTCAGAGACAATAAGGAAAAATACAATTTCTGGTGGCAGCCCTAACCTCTACACCACCTCAGGAATACACTCCCTGGTGAAGACCCATGGTGAGAACAAGATCCAGGAAGCCTGGATCAGAGCCACTGTCTCACCGAGAAAGCATCAGTTTTAAGTGTGACCAAGAGGGCTACTGGAAGGACAAATGCTCCCTGTATGGGAAAAGTCCACTGGGACCCTGCCCAATATACAAACAAGAGGGTTGCTGGAAGCAGGACTGTCCCCAGTCTCGAAGGGGACTCAGGACTCCCAAACCAATGATGGCTGAGAGGATCGAAGACTGACTGGGCCCAGGACCCTCCCTGGCTCCCAAATGACACCTGGTCATTTCTCCAAAGGATCCTTGACACGGCAGGTAGGAAATTATTTTTTTATTAGATGTGGGGGCTGCCTACTCTGTGTTGACTGATTTTCCTGGACCCTTGTCCTCCCAATTTTATATGATAATGGGGATTGATGGAAGGCCCCAAACCAAGCAATTTGCTCCTCCCCTCAACTCCTTGCTAGAAAATTTTACATTTGCACATCAGTTTCTGCTCATGACTGAGTGCCCCATCCCCTTTTTGGGAAGGGACTTGCTCACTAAATTCCAGACAATAGTCCAAGTTGGAGACCCTCACAGAGAAGACACCCACCAAGAAAAACAATTGCTCTTGGCTAGAGAAGTCTACCTCAGTCCCAATCCAGAGGAGGTCTCCATTCCACCCTGTCTAAAATTTTAAACTATGGGCTGTTTCTTCACATTGCTAGAACTAAAGGTTTCTTTCTTCTGCATTACCCTGCACCCGGACTCCCAGCATCTCTTTACCTTTGAGTGGACAGGTCCAGACACTGTTATGCCATGAATGCCTCCACTCTGTGTGCTTATAAAATTCAAGCTAAGGGTGCCTACAAAATAGGAGTGAAATGAAAGAAAGAAAGAAAGAAAGAAAGAAAGAAAGAAAGAAAGAAAGAAAGAAAGAAAGAAAGAAAGAAAGAAAGAAAGAAAGAAAGAAAGAAAGAAAGAAAGAAAGAAAGAAAGGGAAAGAAAGAAAGAAAGAAAGAAAGAAAGGAAAGAAAGGGCTAAAAATTATCCAGCTACCTTTAAAAATGGGATCACATGAGGCTATAGGCAAGCCTCCTCAGATCAAAGGCTGGACTGAGGGCCATAATTTAAAAATTTCTTATACCCAGGGAGGATCCCCAAAAGTGTTTGTAAATAGATCACCAAAATGCGAGGCCACTGGTCTAAGTAAACTATACCTGATAGGAATTTTGGGGGAGAACTTCTCCCCTAAACTAAATGAGGAAAAATAATACAATCCAACATATGTAAATAGGTATGTCAGTCCTTCAGTATCATTGAAGTAGCCACCCAATTCTTTGAAAAAGAAAAAAAACAAAAAACTGTCCTTGTTTTACAAGTCTAGTTTTTACAGAACCAGAGTTGTGGCTCCCAAAATAATTCAAAACCCGCCAATCATTTTTCCACTCCCAAAACCTTCCTATTTATCTTAAGAGGCTTATCAGTATTGAAGAAGGTGGAACAAAGTCATCCCAGGAGGAACTCACTTTCTCCTCCCATGCCTTCGAAATGCAAATGTTTTACATGGTTTTCTCCAGGAACACTTATCTCTGCCATCTTTTTAAAATAAAAATTTTGCAAAAAGGGGTGGATAATTTGGAACTTGTCAAGGATAAATAAAAATCTTAAGTGTCTTCTCCATAAATATTAGTAAAAAAATATTTAGCCATCTGAACAGGTGACCTTGATTTGTATATAAATACTCATAAATATGAAGGAAATCAGCCAGAGTAAATTCCAGTTTCATGTGATCTGGAAAATATTCAGTATTGAATTAATATCTGGTATTAGCTTAAGCTTGTTAATTTGATTAACATAGACGTCTTTAGAGTCATCAATGCTAAGTATAATACTTCTGTTGTACTTAGGTTTACTAGAGGTCAAATAAGACCTTTTTATATCTGTTATGAATTTGTCAGCAAGAAAAATAACTTGGTATGAAGAAATTTTTATAAGTGAATTAAATGAAAGTGAGATAATAGCTTTGGGGTAAACCTTTTAGGAATAATTATATCTTAGGAATGTCTACTTAATAATCTCTCCAGATATTTGGAAATGTACTTGAAATTTGGAGTTGTTCTATATTAAGTGATGCAGGTTTATTGAATAGCTAGATCATTCCCAAATAAAATAAGATACTGAGACATCAATTACTAAACAGAGAAACTAAAGGTATTTAGGACTATTGATAAATATGTTTGTACCACTCTGAAATATTCTCTATAAGAAAGCACGTGCTTTTTAGAAATCATTGGTATTTATGTTTACCAATCTACAGCATACTGGTATAGAAGACAGTTTATGTCGCTTAAGGAAAGTAGGATGTGTGTTTTGAAAAAAAGGGTATGAGAAAGGGCATTACATTCTCTTAAAGGAAAAGAGTGAATTTTCTCCTACAGCTACTTGCTTCTACACGAAAAAAAGAAGGGGGAACAAAGTAATATAAATACAAAAAGTTGTAAAAGCTCTGTGGAAAATGAAAAGGAAATTTAGTTAGGTAAATGAATTTTGTTGAGAGTGAGCTTAGTCAAGACTTGGATTCAGTCTCTGTTAAGAGAACAAAGTTTTCTTGGAATGCTGCTTTTGATAACAGATTGTGTGAGTTTCTTTGCCACTAAGTGTTCTGTATTTGCTTTTGAGATCTCTTGTAACCTTGGTTGAGAAATAAGTATTGTCTCAAATAAGTATTGTCATCATGACCTATGATTTTATTTGACAAAATGTTTCAAAACTTTCTGGCAAAATTCCCAAATATCAAATTTTAATTAAAGTTCTTTTGACTTTCAGCTAACTTTGGGATGCTTTAGAGGGCCCCTGAGGAATTTCAAAGAGAAATATTTAACTAGTATTTTTTGTTACATTAAATTAAATAGAGAGCATTATCCCATGAGTGATAAACCAACTTAAAACATACTGTATGGAAGAATGTTATTAATATAGACATTCTAAAATTTATATAAAGTTTGTAAAACTTGGAAGTGTCCTGGTATAATGCTATAGTTCTAATTGTTATCTTAAAATTTTGTATGTCTCAACAATAACCAAGCTTCGTTATTGATTACACAATGAGATGTTTAACTGTGCCTTTTAAGTCTTTTGTCATTTATAGACAGTTATTGTACTCTGATGCTGTTACAAAAGTGCTTCATCTTCAAGAAGATTCATAGAGAAGCTATGGAAGCAGTTACAACAGTTCCACATCAAGATCATGGCTATGCGAGGACTCCAGCTCATACTGAATTAAAACAAGGAGCTGTCCTGACCCTGGGGCCCCTAGATCAGGCATCCAGAGATTTTTACTCCCTGACAGGCAGGGTCAATGCCTCATCTCAGCCCTGAAGCAGCTACAGAAGAAGGACTGTTGCCCCTCTGCTTCCCATAAGATTATGGGAGTAAAATCCCTGAGGGAGGAATGAGACAGGAAGCAGGCAGGGCACAACCTTTAAAGAATGACATAGCCGTTGAGGGCACAACATAAATTGGTTAGAACCAACTAGGTTCAAGATGGCAGATGAGTCAACTTCCACTATAACTTGAACCTCATTGTATGCTCATTAAAATACATCAGCATGCTAAGTGACATATCCACAGGTGTCATGTCAATTCCAAGGCCCACCATAAAAGACCAAACAGTGGGCAGTGACCCAATTCCTGGAAATCTCCGCCCCTTCCCCAAAATATTTGGAATAATCCTCCTGCTCATTAGCCTATGAAATTACCCACCCAATAAAAACTAACCACCCCATATTTCAGGGTTGCTCTCACTTTCTGAGGCAGACTGCATTCTGTCTATGGACAGTGTATCTCTCTAAATAAGCCTGCTTTCACTTTAAAAATAAAAAAAAAATTGGATATGAGAATACACATTTTTCAGACAAACAGAATGTTTCCAAAATTTATTAGATGAGTACTACCATACAAAGTATATTTATGACAAAGTGGAATTAAGCTAGAAAATAATAACAAAAAGAACAAGAAATCAAACAAGGTGCCTATGAATGGCCTACAGATCAAATAAAAATTTACACTGATTATTCAGAAAACGTGTGATCAAAATTCCTTTGTTAGAAACTAGAAATTGCTAGAAAAGAAAGCACATTATATCTAAAGAAAGAAATAGAAAGAAAATAATACAGATAATAGCAATGGTCAATGAAATAGAAAGTAAACATATAGTAACATATAATAGAGAAAATTAACAACACCAAAGTTAGTTCTGAGAAGAAAGTAATAATATTCATAAATTAATAGCTAGGCAGATCAAGAAGAAATATGAGAAAACATTATCAATATTAGTTGGAAAATTGGGATATCAATGTAAATTTTTCAGATATTAAAATAGTAAAAATAATCATATTAGAGATTTTGGCCAACAAAATTGACAGTTTATCTAAAATGTACAAATATTTGGGGAAAAAATTTTAACAGAGATGATAGTAGAAGTATAAAGTATCAGTAATGTAATTTAAAGAAACTAAACCCATGACTAAATATCTTCCATTCAGCAAAACCTCCAGGACCAGATGGCTTTGCCATTAAACTCTACTGAGTATTTATTTTTTAAAATAGGCAGCTGTAGACAAGTTCTTTCAGCCAATAGAAAATGAGAGAAACCTTAACACTTTTTATATTAGGCAAGTATAAACTTGACACAAAAACCTATCAATGATATAAAAGAAAATAATTTTACAGGATAACTATTCTTATAAGCACACTACAGAAACCTTTTTGAAAACTTCCAATATTATCCAGGGATACATAAACCTGATTATATATCATAACCAATTGGATTTTTCTTTGGATGCAAAGGTAAATATTTAGAAATTTATCAATATTCATCACATTAAAGAAAAAATGAAAAAAATCATCTCAGTTTGAGAAATTTGAACAAAATATTTGATGAAATACCCCTTCATTATAGAAATACTTAACAATCTGAGACTATAAGGTAACTGCCTGTATTCATCATCATCAACTTCCTTGTATAATAATACTAATATATAATATGCATTATACTTAAAGATGAATTGTCACAAGATTTCTCTTATTTAGAATATGAGAAGTATGTCTATCATCACAACTTCTATTCAAGAGTGTAGGGGAAGTCAAAGCAATACAGCAAGGAAAAGATATAAACAGAATAAGTTTTGAAGAGGAAACTAACCAGCCCTATATACACATTACACAATTGTATAAAATATCCTCAAATCAGGCAAAACTATTAGAAATAAATGAGATTGACAGTTACTGGCTAAAAACAATTTTGTTTATATACTAATCAAAATACAATGTTTTCAAATATATATTCTTTATTATATTCTAAAAATAAAAAATATCAAATACAATAGACCCACATAAATAAAATCAAGTGATTTTCAACAAAGAAAAAGGCAATATAATGGAGAAAACAGTCTTTCTACAAGTGGCGCTGGAAAACTAGACATCCACATGCAAAAACTGAGTCTAGACCCAGACCTTACACCTTTCACAAAATTAACTCAAAAAGTATGATAGACCTAAAACGTAAATTGCAAATCGATCAAATTTCTACGAGTTAATATAGGAGAAAATCTAGATTACCTTGGATATGGTGATTATTTTTAGATACAACATCAAAGACATCATCTATGAAAGAAACAATTGATAAACTGAACTTACATAAATGAAAAACCTCTGCTCTGCAAAAGACATTATCAAGCGAACAAGAAGACATGGTACAGGCTGGGAAGAAATATCTGCTAAGGACAGATCTGATAAAGGATTTTTGTCTAAACAAAAAACTCTTAAAACTCAACAATAGGAAAATGAACAAGCACATTAAAAAAATAGACAAAAGGGCTTCCCTGGTGGCGCAGTGGTTGAGAGTCCACCTGCCGATGCAGGGGACATGGGTTCGTGCCCTGGTCAGGGAAGATCCCACATGCCGCAGAGCGGCTAGGCCCACGAGCAATGGCCGCTGAGCCTGCGCGTCCGGAGCCTGTGCTCCGCAACGGGAGAGGCCACAACAGTGAGAGGCCCGCGTACCACAAAAAAAAAAAAAAAAAAAAAAAAAAATAGAAGACCTGAACAGACATTCCACCAAGAAGCTATACAGATGGCAAATAAGCATATGAAGAGGTGTTCATCATGATATTAGAAACTTGCAAACTAAAATGAGATACCACTACAAACCTACTAGAATGACCAAAATCCAAAACACTGACACCAAATGCTAGCAAGGATGTGAAGCCATAGGAACTCTCATTCATTTGCTGGAAGGAATGCAAAATAGTATAACTGTTCAGTGCAGTGCAGAGGGACATAATGACCCTTTAAATATTTTAGAGTTAATTATATATACATATGAAAACATAATAAAAATTCTGGACCTCATACCTTTCACAAAAATGAACTCTTCATGGGATTGTAAATCTAAGTCAAGATTTTAAAATATATTTAATTTTTTGACATTGGGAAACGGATTTCATAAACAGCACACAAAAGGCATTAATTAAAAACAAAAGCTTATGAAATGGACTTCAATATCTGAATACAACACACCAAAAATTCTAGAAAGACTAAAAAATGTATGTCTCAGACCAGGAGTAGATATTTGCTATGCACTAAACAAAAGACTCAAACACATTCTATACAAGTAATTTCTATATATCAGTAAGAAAAGTAAGAAAACCAAGAAAAACTGGGCAAGATAACTACACAGACACATAGAAAAGGGTACCCTAATGGCCAATAAACATACAAAATATATGTAACATTTTTAAACACATATGAGATGTCAATTAGAACCATATGAATGGCAAAAAACAAACAAACAAAACAAAACAAACCCCCCAAAAACCAAAAAGGACACTCACCAGAATTGCTAAAAGGAAGAAAACAACTGTTAGTGAGTATATAGAACAAGAACTTTTCTACTCTGCTGGTGAAAGTGAAGGCTGATATAAGTATCATAATTACAGTAAAAAAATGATTTAGTTTTGTTTAATAAAGCTAAACACATGCATACTCTTGTCCTGAAAGTTTTATTCCTAGAATTGCAGAAATGTGTACCTATATATGAATACAAATATATATAAATATTTAAAGATAATTGTATATATGTACTCATATACATATATAAATTTATAATATAATATATATGTATGTACTTGACAGAACTCATTTACAAGAAACTTCATTGCAGTGTCATTCATAATAGTCTCAAAGGGAATTCAGCCCAAATATTAACTGTAGAATGGACAAATATTTTGCAATATTTTGTGCATTGAACACTATGAAGCACTGAATGAAGACACCACAAATGAATTTACAACAGTATAAATCTTAAAGTATAATATTGAAAAGAAACAAAAATAAATTCATTACTCTCTTTTAAGATTTATACAAAGTTCAATAACATACAACATTAATTTCTTAACAGTGCAAAGGTTGGACTGGAAGTCAGCACAATTGTAGCTTCTGGGTCGCTACTAATGTTATGTTACTTAACCTTAGTTACTGGCTTTGTATGAGGTTACCAATTGTGAAAATTTATCTACATACGTTCTTATGATCTATGAACTTTCCAGTTTTATTATATTTCAAATAAAAACTTATTAAATAAATAAATGCAATTTATTAAATAAAGACTTGTAATCCCTTCTCCAAAAATGACTGCTTTTAAACACTTTGCAGCATCTTTATGTTTTCTATTATAAAATATTTCTTCAGAAAACAAAAATGAGATATAATTTATAACATATCATGCAAACTGGTGGTATCATTAAACAAACTATTGTGAAAAATCACCCACACAATAATATTGTTTTATAATTAATGTAATATCTTACTTTAGAAATATGCCATAATTTTCACCTTAATTTTTTTTAATGATAATAATAGGGTAAAAATTATCTCAAACTTTTGCATATATCTGGGTTTTTTTTTTTCAAAATTTTTACAATAAATTCCTAAAACTGAAATAGCTGAGTGGCCATATCAGTATTAGAAAATTCTCCAACAGCTGGTACCAATTTGCCTATGGCTAGCAATGCATGAGAATAGCCATTTCCCCATAACAGAGTTATCCTCATATCAGTTTTGCTAATACGAAATATAAAAATAGCATAAAATTATATTGAATTCTCACCTTGTAGTGGAAAACCAATTTTATTTTGTTCACAGTAATATTTACAGATGTTTTTATTATTCACATGGTCACATCTATAATTACTCTCCTTTATGGTTTGTGCCATTTGTGTCATATTTAGAGACTTTTATCTGCTTAAATAACACATAAATATTCAATGAATTATCCTTTGTAAGAAATTTGTCATAGCTATTCTTGTTTACATTCTTTCGAATAAACCTCATAATTATTTTGTTTTGTCTGCTCAAACAAAAACAGCAACAAATCTGACTTCAGCTATGATAAATATATCCAATAATTTGGGGAGGAATGATTTTTAATTTTCTATCTTTCAATTAAAGGCATGGAAAATCAGCCCATCTATTCAAGTCTTCTTATGTGGTACTAAATAAAGTTTTATAGTTTTAGTGATGTGATATTTAATAGTTTTAGCAAAAGGTATGAAAACAGCTCACATGTATTTATATATTTGTTTTATATATTTGTGTAAACCATAAATTATATATTAATTTTGTTATTTCCTAAGTGATGCTGATTAATGTATATGAAATCTATTGTTTATATATTTATGTATATTATATTTACATATATTTGTATTTCTATTATATATTTTAATATATGTACTTGTATATATCTATATATATTAATATATACTAATCCTGTAACTGACAAGCTTAGTGTAGAATTACATGATTTCTAAGAGTATTTTTAGCTATTCTTAGGCTTCCTACATTAAATAATTAAATTTTCTGATGCATAGTTTTCCATTTTGTAAAAATTTATGATTCATTCTTTCCATAAATTTGGAGGAGACTGAAATAAGGACCTGTTACCCAGAGGCCATATTAAATAGAAACAAGAATGAATTTTTATGGTCAATGATATTTTGTTTTTATTTATTTAAATATTTTAATAGTTTTTATTGTGGGTTTTGTCTTTGAGTTTTACTAAAAAAGACTTCCTCACTCTAAGTTTACATGTATATATGGAAACATATGGTCTTCTTTCCACAGACTGCAGGATCATAGTTCCTCTTGTTTCTGGTGCCTGCCCCTGGTCAGTGAGGTTGGTCCAGGGGCTTGTGTAGGCTTCCTGATGGGAGGGACTGGTACCTGCCCTCTCGTGGTTGGAGCTGGGTCTTGTCCCATGATGGGCGGGGCTATGTCAAGTGGTATGTTTTGAGGTGGCTGTGATAACTACCTTAAATGTAAATGGATTAAATGTTCCAACAGACCAGCTGAATGGATACAAAAACAAGACCTGAATATATGCTGTCTACAAGAGACCCACTTCAGACCTAGGGACACATACAGACTGAAAGTGACAGGATGGAAAAAGATATTCCATGCAAATTGAAATCAAAAGAAAGTTGGAGTAGCAATACTCATATCAGGCAAAACAGACTTTAAAATAAAGACTGTTACAAGACACAAGAAGGACACTACATAATGCTCAAGGGATCAATCCAAGATGAAGGTATAACAATTATAAATATATAGGCACCCAACATAGGAGCACCTCAATACATAAGGCAAATGCTAACAGCCATATAAGGGAAAATTGACAGTAACACAATAATAGTGGGGGACATTAACACCCCACTTTCATCAATGAACAGACAGAAAATTAATAAGGAAACACAAGCCTAAATGACACATTAGATCAGACAGACTTAATTGATATTTATAGGACATCCCATCCAAAAGCAGCGGAATACACTTTCTTCCCAATTGGACATAAAACATTCTCCAGGATAGATCAATATGTTACTAAACAACCAATGGGTCATTGAAGAAATCAAAGAGGAAATCAAAAAATAGTTAGAGACAAATGACAATGAAAACATGACAATACAAAACCTATGGCACCCAGGAAAAGCAGTTTTAAAAGGGAATATTATAGCAATATAGTCTTACCTCAGGAAACAAGAAAAATCTTAAGTAAACAACCTAACCTTACACCTAAAGCAACTAGAGAAAGAACAACAACAAAAAACCCTCCAAAGTTAGTAGAAGGAAAGAAATCATAAAGATCAGAGAAGAAATAAATGAAATAGAGATGAAGGAAAAAAATAGCAAAGATCAATGAAACTAAAGGCTGATTCTCTGAGAAGATGAACATAATTGATAAACCTTTAGCCAGACTCATCAAGAAAGAAATGGAGAGGGATCAAATCAAGAAAATTAGAAATGAAAAAGGAGAAGATACAACAGACACCTCAGAAGTACAAAACATCACAAGAGGCTACTACAAGCAACAATATGCCAATAAAATGGAGAACATAGAAGAAATGGACAATTTCTTAGAAAGGTATAACCATCTAAGACTGAACCAGGAAGAAGTAGAAAATATGAACAGAATGCTCACAAGTACTGAAATTGAAATTGTGACTTAAAAATCTTCCAAAAAACAAAAGTCCTGGACCAGATGGGTTCATGGTTGAATTCTATCAAACATTTAGAGAAGAATTAACAGCTATCATTCTCAAACTATTCCAAAAAATGGCAGAGGAAGGAACTCTCCAAAGCTCATTCTAGGAGGCCACCATCACCCTGATACCAAAACCAGCCAAAGATACCACAAAAAAAGAAAATTACAGGCCAACATCATGGATGAACATAGACGCAAAAATCCTGAACAAAATACTAGCAAACAGAATCCAACCATACATTAAAAGGACCATACACCATGATCAAGTGGGATTTATCCCAGGGATTCAAGGATTCTTCAACATACGTAAATCAATCAATGTGATATACAACATTAGCAACCTGAAGAATAAAAAGCATATGATCATCTCAATAGATATAGTAAAAGCTTTTGACAAAATTCAACACCCATTTATGATAAAAACTCTCCAGGGACTTCCCTGGTTGTGCAGTGGTTAAGACTCTGTGCTTCCACTGCAGGGGGCAAAGATTTGATCCCTGGTCAGGTAAGTAAGATCCCACAGGCCACGTGACATGGCAAAAACAAACAAAGAAACAAACAAAAAACTCTCCAGAAACTAGGCAAAAAGGGAACATACCTCAACATAATAAAGATCATATACAACAAACCCACAGCAAACGTCATTCTCAATGACAAAAAACTGAAAGCATTTTTTCTAAGATCAGGCACAAGGTAAGGATGCCTACTCTTGCCACTATTATTCAACATAGTTTTGGAAGTCCTAGCCATGGAAATCAGAGAAGAAAAAGAATCCAAATTGGAAAAGAAGAAGTAAAACTGTCGCTTTTTACAGATGACATGATACTATACATAGAAAATCCTAAAGATCCTACCAGGAAACTACTGGAGCTCATCAATGAACGTGGTAAAGTTGCAGCATACAAAATTAACAGACAGAAATCTCTTGCATTCCTATACACTAAAAACAAAAGATCAGAAAGAGAAATTAAGGAAACAGTTCCATTTACCATCACATGAAAAAGAATAAAATACCTCAGAGTAAACATACCTAAGGAGGCAAAAGACCTGTAGTCAGAAAACTATAAGATACTGATGAAAGAAATCAAAGATGGCACAAACAAATGGAGAGACATATCATGTTCTAGGATTGGAAGAAACAATATTGTCAAAATGACTATACTACTCACTGTAATCTACAGATTCAATGCAATCTTTGTCAAATTACCAATAGCATTTTTCACAGAATTAGAACAAAAAAATTTTTTTACAATTTATATGGAAACACAAAAGACTCTGAATAGCCAAGGCAATCTTGAGAAAGATAAACAGAGCTCAAAGAATCAGGATCCCTGACTTCAGACTATACTACAAAGCTACATTCATCAAAACATTATGGTACTGGTACAAAAACAGAAATATAGATCAATGGAACAGGATAGAAAGCCCAGAGGTAAACCCACTCTCCTATGGTTACCTAACCTATGACAAAGGAGGCAAGAGTATACAATGGAGAAAATACAGTCTCTTCAATAAGTGGTGCTGGGAAAACTGGACAGCTACATGTAAAAGAATGAAATTAGAACATTCTCTAACACCATACACAAAAATAAATTTGAAATGGTTTAAAGACCTAAATGTAAGGCCAGACACTGTAAAACTCTTATAGGAGAAATTAGGAAGAACACTCTTTGACATAAATCACAGCAAGATCTTATTTGATCCACACCCTAGAGTAATGAAAATAAAAACAAAACAAAACAAATATGACCTAATTAAACATAAAAAATTTTGCATAGCAAAGGAAACCATAAACAAAACGAAAAGATGAACCTGCGAACAGGAGTAAATACTTGCAAAGAAAATAACTGACAAGGGATTAATCTCCAAAATATACAAAGAGCTCATGCAGCTCAATATCAAAATAACAACCCAATCACAATATGGGCAGAAGATCTAAATAGACATTTCTTCAAAGAAGACATAGAGATGGCCAAGAGGCACATGAAAAGATGCTCACCATCACGAATTATCAGAGAAATGCAAATCAAAACTACAATGAGTTATCACCTCACACGGTTAGAATGGCCATCACCAAATATCCACCAACAATAAATGCTGAAGAGGGTGTGGAGAAAAGGGAACCCTCCTATTCTGTTGGTGGGAATGTAAATTGGTACAGCTTTTATGGAGAAGAGTATGGAGGTTCCTCAGAAAACTAAATATAGAGGTCCCATATGATCCAGCAATCCCACTCCTGGGCATATATCTGGAAAAAAGCAAAATTTTAAAGTATACATGCACCCCAATGTTCATTGCAGTACTATTTACAATAGCCAGGACATGGAAGCAACCTAAATGTCCAGCAATGAAGGAATGGTTAAAGAGGATGTGGTACATATATACAATGGAATATTACTCAGCCATAAAAGGAATGAAATTGTGCCATTTGCAGCAAAATGGATGGACCTAGAGATTGTCATACTGAATGAGATAACTCAGACAGAGAAAGACTAATATCATATGATATCACTTATATGTGAGATCTAAAAAAAAAAAAAATGATACCAATGAACCTATTTACAAAACAGAAATTGAGTCACAGATGTAGAAAACAAACTTATACCTACCAAGGTGAAAAGGGGGGAGGGATAAATTGGGTTTTGGGATTGATATTTACATACTATTATATATATAAAATAGATAACTAGTAAGAACCTACTGTATAGCACAGGGAACTCTATTCAATACTCTCTAATGACCTATATGGGAATAGAATCTAAAAAAGAGTGGATATATGTATACATATAACTGACTCACTTTGCTGTACAGCAGAAATTAACACAACATTGTAAACCAACTGTACTCCAGTAAAAAAAAATTAATTGAAAATTTAAAAAATAAGGGAGATACCATTAAAAAAGAGATAACAATATTGCAGTCTTGTTTTTAACTCGTCAGACTGACACAATTTCAAATGGATGTTAATATACACAACAGGCAAGAGTGTATCTTTTCTATCAAAACAGATTTAAGTCACCCACTTGCTAACTTGATCTGCTGTACAATCAATAGTTCAACACACATTATAAGATGTGATCCTTGCATTTGGATGTAGCTACTCACAAAATAACTAGACAGTGACAGGTTAACACAGAAGTTGTAAACGAGAGAGAAAAAGAACGAGAGAAAACACATACAAAAACTCTTGCGAATCTAAGCCTGCAAACTATTAAAAAAAAACACATGAAGAAATCTAACACCAAGAAAGTCAACATAATCCATAATCAGAATGTAAATTCACTCCATATGAAAATCATCTAACAAATGATTAGCCCAATCTGACAAATATTTAAAAATAAGATATATTAAAAATACTTGAGGGCTTCCCTGGTGGTGCAGTGGTTGAGAGTCCACCTGCTGATGCAGGGGACACAGGTTCGTGCCCCAGTCCGGGAAGATCCCACGTGCCGTGGAGCAGCTGGGCCCGTGAGCCATGGCCGCTGAGCCTGCACGTCCGGAGCCTGTGCTCCGCAACGGGAGAGGCCACAACAGTGAGAGGCCCACGTACCACAAAAATAAAAAAAAAAAATTAAAAAAAACCTTGATATATTTATCAGACAAATAATAAGCATAACTATCTTTAAAAAGAACATATTATGAAACAAAAAGGATAAAAATTAAGTGTCTATAAAATTGAAATGTATAAATTTAAAAAATAAATACTGAAATAAAAAGACATATATAGAAAAACAAAGATATAAAAATAAGTTGGAAGTTAGATAAAAGACCACACCTACATCAGAACACAGAAGACAATGAGGTAAAATCAGGAAGCAACATTTGAAAGATCAAGAATAAATCAAGTCCCAATACTAATCCAATAGCCTTTCTTGGTGAAGAGAACAGAGGGAATTACTGTGAGTCACATTTACAGAGATCATTGCTGAGAAATTTTAAAAATTAGGAAAAAAAGGAGACCTCAGATACAACGTACCCTCCAAGTATGGGGTAATTAAATAAAAACAAATCCACATACAGACATGTCAGTGAAATATCAAAGAAATTATCTTAAAACTACCAGAGGATAAAACAAATTTTACAAATGAACAGTTACTGTCAGCCTTCATCAACAAAAATAGCAAGATGGAGATAAAAATGTGTTACAGTTAAAATGTTAAATAAATAACTCAACCTGTAATTTAATATCTAGCCATGCTTTCATTTACAAATAAGCATACAAGAAATATGTCTTCACATGTACAGTAATTACAGAGTGTAATGCCCTCTATATTAATAAATAAAAATCGATTAAAGAATTTATTTCAGCAAATAGAAGAGGAACCATGATAGAATGTGTAGGATAGAACCACTGCTCAGTGTAGAAGTTGATACATTTTGTCAATGAATTTGATTAATTGTTGAATATAAAGTAATATTGTTTTCAATTGTATTTGAAAATGCATAAAAAATGATAAAATTATTGGACAGACAGTTGTGCAATAAGTATTCTAATGTTATGATCTAAAAAAATAAATATATTTATTAGGAAAAATGTAGTTTAATATTTTTTTAAAAAATAAATGTACTAAAGGGTAATAATTTAATAAATACATTTCAAAACAACACAGGGAGGCAAAGACATTTCACTTTGGTTGGATAACATGATTTGTATGATACGAATTTTTTAGAAATTTGTTCAAATGGCTTTATGACCTGTTAATTCCACAAATACGAATTTTCTTTTTCTTCTTTTCTTTCTATATTTTTCTTTAACATGCTTGATATACAGCATACTTCCTATAATTGTTAATTCATGTATTTCAACATTTCTAGAAAATTATTAGTCATTATTTCTCAGAAGGTTACCTCTACTCTATCCTTTTCTTGACTTCTGAGTCTCTAATTGTATGTTGTATTATTATTCTACTAGCTATTTTTCTTGTTAAATATTTTCTAATTTTCCATTGTCATTACTCTTTTGCTGAATTATTTTCTGGTCTTTGTTCCAATTTACTAATTCTCTCTTCAAATTTTATTTCTTTATACACATTAAATATGTATTTCATATGCTGTGTCATCCTAATATCTGATTTTCTGGCAGAGCTATCTAAATCAGCTATTTTTAAGTAGATTGATGATGATGGAAATGCTGATGACAATTAACAGAATACCTATTGACTACATCTATTACCTGGTTTAGTAAGCAATGCTATAGAGACTTCTGAGGTTCTAACTATTCATGAATAGCTTCCTAAATACTTTCTCTTATGAGATTCTTCATTAACTTGTGGGCATTGTTCTTTCTATGAAATAAGAATTTCTTTTTGTAAAAGATTTTACATCTTTTCTCCTGTGCATTCTTGTCTTCCCTCATATTTCATTTTAAATTGCTCTTCATTGAGCTAAAAACTGGTCTATTTCAATTCAATATGGATAAAACAAAATAAAGCACAAAAGTGAATAACATTAGGCTATTGACTCATTTTTTATTAAAAAATCTGAAAACATATTTAAGAACAGGACAGACACCATTATCTTTATAATCTAGGAATGATGCACACTAGTCAGTCTGATTGCCACTTTGCTCTACATGACCTCACAAAATTATCACAGCTGAGATTCTGCCACGTAATTCACTTTTTCATGTCCCAGGCTAGCCATACACCCACAGCAGAATCTAATGGATACATATGATGCCTTTCTCTAATATCTGTGTATAGATTAGTGAGGTTTTAACTATAAAGTAGTTGAACTTTCTTAGAAACATTACAGGAAAGCAGCCAAAATGATATAAACAGTTCAGGTTAATAGTAAATCTGGGGAACATGGGCAGTGTTACTGAACAAGGAAATGTCTAAGAATATGACTTACACACAATGACAAAATATTCTAAGTGTTTTAATTTCTCCTCACTGTTTCCTCTTTGCCAGCTTGCCTTTAAAATTAAATCACCTCCTTCCTAAATGAAAGCTTTCTAAGCGCATTAGAATTAGGAAAAGAGTACTATGGTATCCTATAAAGTTGGGCTTCATTTCTAAATGGCTTTATAAATGGTTGGCTTTATGTAGCCATTTGAATGGTATTCAGAAAGCCTTCCTTTAAGTATATTTGAAATTCAAAGGGCTTCAACATTTGAAATTTTACTGTTCAAGGTTTATGACTTTCATATTGTCATTTATTAAAAATAAAAAACACTGAATGAAGGTAAAAGCAATATGAGCATGAAGTTCACGCAAATAATTCAATAGAAAGACCATCTAACATAGAATTTAGGATAGTAAAATTTACATTTAAGGCCTTAGTGGAATGTACTTTTTTATCAATTGCTTTCTTATTTGGATATCATCATTCTTGCCTCTGCAAACAAAATTCCATATTACCATTTCTAATACGATGATTCCCAAATGTTTGACAATTTCTGAGACCTTTAGAACCTTTAACCTCATAAATTTCAGGTTAATTTACATATTATCAAATCAACCTATTTTTTCAATTTTTTATACAATCAGTTGTAAGAAAAGGGCAAAAAACATCTTAGCATGAAAGAATCATAAGACACAGTATAATGCTACCTAGAAGTACAAAACTAGAACTCAACAGGAGCCAATCTCAGCTCATCAGCATTGCCATGAATGCAATGCTTCACTTTGTTTTATGAACACCTAGAGCCAGATGCTATAAAATTGCTATGAGGGATTACCTACTAGGGACCCATGTAGACTATGCCAGGAGCAACACAGAGGCCTTTTCATACTATTATCCTTATAATAAGGATTCTGCACAGCAGAGCTTGGAAATGGAAGAAGTACTTTTTATATTATGTCCTAAGGAAGCGTTTGTCCCAAATACTAATATTAATTCTACCACACTACTCCCTAGAAGTCTCATTCAGCATTGCCATACATGTTTGCAATAATAGCAGTTTTGCTGGCCAATGTTCTCCAGCACCAAGAGCACAAAAATTTATCTTGGTGAAGTAGGTAGCAACTATGTGTGTGGGTGCTTGATTCCCAGCAGTTTACCTCGCTGGTGAATAGGACAAATGGCCAAGAATCCTAGCTTGCAAGTTCTCTCACCTCATTTGGAAACATTTACTTCATTTTAAAAGTCCCTCTGGTATGCAGAAAAAAACCCATAGTTTTTTAACTATAAACCTAGTGCACCCTGCCACTTCCTTTGAACAACACATTCCATATTTTGCTCCCTTTTTCCTTCCTTTTCTTCAGAGTTGAAGCTGAGCTGCCCAGTTAATAGGATTTTACCATTTACATAAAAACAAACACTAAACTTCAATATAAACAGATATATCTTTGGAAAAAGTTTGGAAAGCTGTTTAACAGAGATATCAATAGATTCTTTTACATATTTTTTTAAATACCCAGGCTCATCTTATGAAACCAAATAAGAAATGCATACCCATATTTCTGGTTTAGAACCAGGATGTCACTTAAACATCTTGTTAGCACTATGGTTTTCATGCCTATGTTACTCCTGGGCAATGAAACCAATATTCCCTTTATTTTTTAATTTTATAATTTCTATTTGGCTCTATTAGGCTATAATTTTGTGTTGATTTGAAATAGAGAGCTACTCTTTACATTAAAAGTACTTTAAATGTGATCAAGTAGTTTTCACTAAAATAAACAACCTTTTAAATAATGTTAGTTTCCTTTGATTCCTACTATCCGAAACAATTTACCATAACAACACAAGCTGACTTCAAAATCCACTTCTGAACTAATTTTTTTAAATGAACAATAATAGGTCCTAAACAATAGAATTGTAAGAAATTAAAGGTTTTACTAAAAGAGTTATTTAGATGAAAAAATTGTAGCTTCATGTTAGCACATCTGCACCTTGACAATCAAATGCATGAGTGCATTATAATTTCAATGAATTATGCAAAATGCTAATTAAAAAGTCGAATTTACTAATCATCTTTCAGGGTCATAACTGGAATCGAATTTGAGTAAGGACAAACAATTCCATGAAACACATTTTCATCATGTAGTTTTTAAGCTGTTTTACACTGTTTAGAAATGCACACCAAAAAAAATCCTAGTTTTTATATAGATGCTAATTGATGTTTTTGTGTTCAACCTATCAGAAATTATTGATTACTCCCTTATAAATGATGGCTATATACTGTAGTGAATTTCAGAAAATGGTGCATTATAAGTATACACAGTTGTAATAAATGTAGGCTCTGTGTTTTAAATTAAAAGCTAATTAAGCAGTGGAAACTTCTCATATAATTTTCTACATCTAAAATCTACCATTCAAGCACAAAGTATATGAATTAAATGTGTTTATATATTTCCTATATTTTCAATTCTTAGCTCTTTTAAAAATATTTCAAAAAATTATTCATTATATTTACCTCTAAACATTGTTTGGAGCATATGAATATTTTAGAACATGGTACTATAGTTTCTAAGATAAATAGTCCTATTCATGGAAGATAGATAGATAAATAGATGTTGGTGAGATAGGTAGATTAGATAGGAAAAACATTTTTCACAATTGCATTTTAAAAATGATATATGCTTCTTTCACATCTCTTACAAACTTTAATTCAATATTTAGTTATAAGTATTCTGCTTCTGTATATTCCTAAATCATAACATTTCATTTGTCAAATAAAAACTATAAAAAAAATAGCAAAAATAGAGTGATTCTACCCTTCTGTTTCTGCCTATACAAGGTCTTCTTGTCTATTTGGTCTTTCAAAGGTCCAGATGAGCTCCTACATTCTACAGAATGGATAGAAATGAAGATATTGGAAAAAATCTCACTCACTAAAAGACCTGTGTCTTCCATTGGACAAAGTGAGTAAAATAAAAATAAAATGAAGATAGTCTGAAAATACTTTCTCCAAAATGCTGAGGCAGTGGCCTCATATGAGAAAATTTGGGTATATATGTTGAATTAAATTCAGGTGACCAGATTTATTAAGTCCAAATTGGGTATAGAACTTTGACACTTCTCATTAAGTATCTGAAATTTACTATTAATTTTGAGATGCCTTTGGCAATCAGTGTAAAAACATGTCTAGTCAAGTCCTACTTTCAGGATGCATTTGGCAATACCTCTTTTGATTATTAAAATTAAGTGCTTATTACCTGTAATTCTATAATATGTTTAATGTTCCAAGACAGGTATTTGTAGAGATTCAAAGTCTCTGTGTTGCAAGGACAAGGTAGATTCTGCCAGACATTTTAATGCCACTGCTGGTCACTCAGGCTATAATTGGCTCTAATTAGCGCTCTCATCCAGCTGTAACATTCTTTACCTGCAGCTGAGAGGCACTCAAGAGAGTGGAAATACCTCTCCTGTTGAGGATTTGAAAACATCAGCTAAATCCCTGCCAGTATGAACATTATAAATGAGCTACAAACCCATTAGCTCTGATAGGAAATGGGTTGTAAGAAGTGAAATTTGATCCAAACTAGCCCCACAATAACAGTAATCAGTGTCCAATGAAAACACATTCCACTGTGTGAGCAAGGTCCATAACTAAACGCTGTATTTAAAACAGTAGAACTGGACAGGCAGGGTGAGAGTTCACCTTTCTCTGTTTATTCAGCTTACTTTCCACTTTACATATAGACTTAGAGTTTTTGAGTTTCAGGAATAAAAAGCTCTTTCATAAATTCAGAACTTTCAGGTTTATTCTAAAACCTTAAGGTGATAATAATGGAATGATCTCACTTCTGTATAATTTGTCCCCATGGATAAGAAATTATATATATATATATATATATATATATATATATATATATATATATATATATATATATATACACATTCATTCAAAATCCTGTACAAAAGTCTGAGAAAATTTTCTCTCAAAAATCAGATTTGAAAATATTTTCCAAATTTCTCAAATGGTAACAACTAGTAAAAGAGGATGATTTATATCCTGATGAAAGGCAAAGAAGAATGAGACTAGGGTTTAATTCAAAACAGAACAAAAATGGAAGAATGTCATTTGTTACTTTTATTTTATCATTATTATACTAATTCTTAAATGATACTGTAATTCATAAGACTATTTCTGGATATGTGTAAAAGAAAGAATAAAAACTTATCACAATAATGCTAATGTGCAATTAACATTGGAAGAGGCATGCAGTATGGAAATCAAAGTAGTGGCAAACACAATTTATCTGCATTCACAAGTGGATAAATTATTATGTTTCATGTGGTTGTTTCCCCCATCTAGAAGTTCCCATCTATCTCTTCCATACTAGAAGCTCCATGGTGGAACTAATATATTTTATATCCCTATAAAAAAATGAGTTCTGAAATTATGACTGCCACAATCCAAAGGAATATAATTTAATAAAAAAAATTGTTTATCTTTGATGAAAATTGAATTACCAGTAGGAACAAATCTTTTTGAGTATATGTGAAACGGCATATAACAGACATTATAAATACACTAAATCTTAATTTTTGAAGGACTCCTACTTGAGGGGCATAGAATGATGATGCAAAGAAGAAGGAATCATTAAAGATAGCATATTCTGAGGGTTATATGGTTGGGATGAGGGAGCAATAGCTACAGCTGGTGTAAGACCATTAGAAACTTCATTAAAAAGATACAATTATGTTGGTCTTAAAGGAATGTTGAGATTTACAACTGAATAAGAGAAGATAGGAGGTATTCCAGTTAAGACTGCTGTGATAGATATTGATTAAGGAGTAATGCAAATCAATTTTTCCATAACAAAAAATTGGTTGAGGACAGATACAAAGTATATGCCACCATGAAATTATATTTTCTTTACAAAATTTTCTGTGATTCTGTGAAGTTAGTTTATCGGGTAGAAATGGAATTCAGAAGAAAGTCCTAAAATAGTCTAAAATCTGATATTTTTCATATCAGGTTTATCTTGATTGGCCATTTTTGCTCTTTTATGTTCTGTTGAAATATGATACATAATACATATCTACTTATCTTCCTAGTCATACCTTCTTACTAAATTTGGAGATATTTTTATCATTTCCCAGTCATTGACAATTGTTTCCTTTGTTTGAAAATCAAACAAATACATTTTCAAAAGGATTATAAAAGTACATTCTTCCAGAAGTTTCATTAAAAATGGCTTGCTTCAATAAAACTGTTCCGAGACAGCACCAGGATCACAACTAGTTGCTGGACAATCATTGACAGGAGGACACTGGAACTCACCAAAAAAGATACCCTAAGTCCAAGGAGAAGACTAAGTGAGACGGCAGGAGGTGTACAATCACAGTAAAAACAAGTCCCATAACTGCTGGATGGGTGACTCACAGACTGGAGAACACTTATACCACAGAAGTTCACCCACTGGAGTGAAGGTTCTGAGCCCCACGTCAGGCTTCCCAACCTGGGGGTCTGGCAACGGGAGGAGGAATTCCTAGAGAATCAGACTTTGAAGCCTACAGGGATTTGATTGCAGGACTTAGACAGAACTGGGGGAAACAGAGACTCCACTCTTGGAGGGCACACACAAAGTGGTTTGTGCATCACAACCCAGGGGAAGGAGCAGTGACCCCAGGGGAGACTGAACTAGACCAACCTGCTAGTGTTGGAGGGTCTCCTGTGGAGCCAGAGGGTGGCTGTGGCTCACTGTGGGGACAAGGACACTGGCAACAGAAGTTCTGGGAAGTATGCCTTGGCATGAGCTCTCCAAGAGTCCGACATTAGGCCCACAAAAGAGCCCAGGTAGGCTCCAGTGTTGGGTTGCCTCAAGCCAAACAACCAAAAGGGAGGGAATCCAGCCCCACCCATCAGCAGGCAAGCAGATTAAAGTTTTATTGAGCTCCACCCACCAGAGCAAGAGTCAGAGCTACCGACCACCAGTCCCTCCCATCAGGAAACTTACATAAGCCGCTTAGATAGACTCATCCCCCAGAGGGCAGGCAGCAGAAGAAGAACTACAATCCTGCAGCCTGTGGAACAAAAATCACATTCACAAAATGATAGACAAGATGAAAAGGCAGAAGGCTATGGACCACATGAAGGAACAAGATAAAACCCCAGAAAAACAACTAAATGAAGTGGAGATAAGCAACCTTCCAGAAAAGAAATTCAGAATAATAGTAGTGAAGATGATGCAGGACCTCAGAAAAAGAATGGAGGCAAAGATCGAGAAGATGCAAGAAATGTTTAAAAAGACATAGAAGAATTAAAGAACAAACAAACAAACATGAACAATACAATAACTGAAATGAAAACTACATAAGGAGGAATCAATAGCAGAATAACTGTGGCAGAAGAAGAAATAAGTGACCTGGAAGACAGAATGGTGGAATTCACTGCTGCAGAACAGAATAAAAAAAGAAGACTGAAAAGAAATGAAGACACCCTAAGAAACCTCTGGGACAACAATGAATGCAACAACATTCGTATTATAGGGATCCTAGAAGGAGAAGAGAGAGAAAGGATGAGAGAAAATATTTGAAGAGATTATAGTCGAAAAATTCCCTAACATGGGAAAGGAAATAGCCACCCAAGTCCAGGAAGCACAGAGAGTCCCATACAGGATAAAGCCAAGGAGAAACACACCAAGACACATAGTAATCAAACTGGCAAAAATTAAAGACAAAGAAAAATAATTAAAAGCAGCAAGGGAAAAATGACAAACATACAAGGGAACTCCCATAAGGTTAATAGCTGATTTCTCAGCAGAAACTCTACAAGCCAGAAGGGAGTGGCATGATATACTTAAAGTGATGAAAGGGAAGAACATACAACCAAGATTACACTACTCAGGAAGGATCTCATTCAGATTCAATGGAGAAATCAAAAGCTTTACAGACAAGCAAAAGCTAAGAGAATTCAGCACCACAAAACCAGCTCTACAACAAATCTTAAAGGGACTTCTCTAAGTGGGAAACACAAGAGAAGAAAATGACCTACAAAAACAAACCCAAAACAATTAAAAAAATTGTCACAGGAACATACATATCAATAATTACCCTAAACATGAATGGATTAAATGCTCCAACCAAAATACACAGGCTGCTGAATGGATACAAAAACAAAACCTATATATATGCTGTCTACAAGAGACCCACTTCAGACCTAAGGACGCATTCAGACTGAAACTGAGGTGATGGAAAATGATATTCCACACAAATGCAAATCAAAAGAAAGCTGTAGTAGCAATACACATATCAGATAAAATAGACTTTGATATAAAGAATGTTACAAGTGACAAGAAAGGACACTACATAATGATCAGGGGATCAATCCAAGAAGAAGATATAATAGTTATAAATATATATGCACCTAACATAGGAGCACCTCAATACATAAGGCAACTGCTAACAGTTATAAAAGAGGAAATTGAGAGCAACACAATAATAGTGGGGGATTTTAACACCTCACATACACCAATGGACATATCATCCAAAATGAAAATAAATAAGGAAATAAAAGCTATAAATGACATAATACACCAGATAGATCTAATTGATATTTATAGGACATTCCATCCAAAAACAGCACATTACATTTTCTTCTCACATGCGCATGGAACATTCTCCAAGATAGATCACATCTTGGGTCACAAATCAAGCCTCAGTAAATTTAAGGAAACTGAAATCATATCAAGCATCTTTTCTGACCACAACGCTATGAGATTAGAAATGAATTAGAGTGAAAAAAAAGTAAAAAACAGAAATACATGGAGGCTAAAAAATATGTTACTAAATAACCAAGAGATCACTGAAGAAATCAAAGAGGAAATCAAAAAATACCTAGACAAAAACGACAATGAAAACACGATGATCCAAAACCTATGGGATACAGAAAAAGCAGGTCTAAGAGGGAATTTTATAGCTATACAAGCCTACCTCGAGAAAGAAGAAAAATCTCAAATAAACAATCTAAACTTACACCTAAAGCAACTAGAGAAAGAGGAACAAACAAAACCCAAAGTTAGCAGAAGGAAAGAAATCATCAAGATCAGAGCAGAAATAAATGAAATAGAAAAAAAGAAAAAATGGCAAAGATCAATAAAACTAAAAGCTGGTTCTTTGAGAAGATAAACAAAATTGATAAACCATTAGCCAGACTCATCAAGAAAAAGAGGGAGAGGACTCAAATCAATAAAATTAGAAATGAAAAAGGAGAAGTTACAACAGACACCACAGAAATATAAAGCATCCTAAGAGACTACAACAAGCAACTGTATGCCAATAAAATGGACAACCTGGAAGAAATGGACATATTCTTAGAAAAGTATAACCTTCCAAGAATGAAAAAGAAATAGAAAATATGAACAGACCAATCACAAACAATGAAACTGAAACTGTGATTAAAAATCTTCCAACAAACAAAAGTCCAGGACCAGGTGGCTTCACATGTGAATTCTATCAAACATTTAAAGAAGAGCTAACACCCATTCTTCTGAAACTCTTCCAAAAAATTGCAGAGGAAGGAACACTCCCAAACTAATTCTATGAGGCCAGAATCACCCTGATGCCAAAACCAGACAAAGATGCTACAAAAACAGAAAATTACAGACCAATAGCACCGATGGATATAGATGCAAGAATCCTCAATAAAATACTAGCAAGCAGAATCCAACAACACATAAAAAGGATCATACACCATGATCAAGTGGGATTAATACCAGGGATGCAAGGATTCTTCAATATATGCAAATCAATCAATGTGATTCACCATATTGACAAATTGAAGAATAAAAACCATATGATCATCTCAATAGATGCAGGAAAAGATTTTGACAAAATTGAACACCGATTTATCATAAAAACTCTCCAGAAAGTGGGCATAGAGGCAACCTACCGCAACATAATAAAGGCCATATATGAAAAACCCACAGCAAACATCATTCTCAATGGTGAAAAAATGAAAACATTTCTTCTAAGATCAGGAAGAAGACAAGGATGTCCACTCTTGTCACTATTATTCAACATAGCTTTGGAAGTCCTAGCCATGGCAATGAGAAGAAAAAGAAATAAAAAGAATAAAAATTGGAAAAGCAGAAGTAAAACTGTCATTGTTTGCAGATGACATGATACTATATATATAGAATCCTAAAGATGCCACCAGAAAACTACTAGAGCTAATCAATGAATTTGGTAATGTTGCAGGATACAAAATTAATGCACAGAGTTCTCTTGCATTCCTACACACTAATGGTGAAAAGTCTGAATTAAGGCAACACTCCCATTTACCATTGCAACAAAAAGAATAAAATACCTAGAAATAAACCTACGTAGGGAGACACAAGGCCTGTATACAGAAAACTATAAGAAACTAATGAAAGAAATTAAAGATGATACCAACAGATGGAGAGATATACCATGTTCTTGGATTGAAAGAATCAATATTGTGAAAATGACTATACTATCCAAAGCAATCTACAGATTCAATGCAATCCCTATTAAATTACCAATACATTTTTTATGGAACTAGAACAAAAATTCTTAAAATTTGTATGGAGACACAAAAGACCCCGAATAGCCAAAACAGTAGTGAAGGAAATAAACGGAGCTGAAGGAATCAGACTCCCTGGCTTCAGACTATACTATAAAGCTACAATAATCAAGACAATATGGTACTGGCACAAAAACAGAAATATAGATCAATGGAACAAGATAGAAAGCCCAGAGATAAACCCATGCACCTTTGGTCAACTAATCTATGACAAAGAGGCAAGGATACACAATGGAGAAAAGACAGTCTCTTCAATAAGTGGTTCTGGGAAAACTGGACAGCTACATGTGAAGGATTGAAATAAGAACACCCTAACACCAAACACAAAAGTAAACTCTAAATGGATTAGAGACCTAAATATAAGACTGGACACTATAAAACTCTTAGAGGAAAACATAGGAAGAACACTCTTTGACGTAAATCACAGCAAGATCTTTTTTGATCCACCCCCTAGAGTTATGGAAATAAAAACAAAAATAAACAAATGGGGCCTAATGAAACTTCAAAGCTTTTGCACAGCAAAGGAAACCATAAATAAGACACAAAGATAACCCTCAGAATTGGAGAAAATATTTGCCAATGAATCAATGGACAAAGGATTAATCTCCAAAATATATAAACAGCTCATGCAGCTCAATATTAAAAAAAAAACAACCCAATCCAAAAATGGGCAGAAGACCTAAATAGAAATTTCTCCAAAGAAGACATACAGATGGCCAAGAAGCACATGTAAAGCTGCTCAACATCACTAATTATTAGAGAAATGCAAATCAAATTACAATGAGGTATCACTTCACACCAGCTAGAATGGGCATCATCAGAAAATCTACTAACAACAAATGCTGGAAAGGGTGTAGAGAAAAGGGAACCCTCTTGCACTGTTGGTGGGAATGTAAATTGATACAGCCACTATGGAGAACAGTATGGAGGTTCCTTAAAAATCTAAAAATAGAATTACCATATGATCCAGAAATCCCACTACTGGGCATATACCCAGAGAAAACCATAAATCAAAAAGACACATGCACCCCAATGTTCATTGCAGGACTATTTACAATAGCCAGGTCATGGAAGCAACCTAAATGCCTGTCAACAGATGATTGGATAAAGAAGATGTGGTACATATATACAATGGAGTATTAGCCATAAAAAGGAAAGAAATTGGGTCATTTATTGAGACGTAGATGGATCTAGAGACTGTCATACATAGTGAAGGAAGTCAGAAAGGGAAAAACAAATATCGTATATTAACGCATATATGTGGAACCTAAAAAAATTGTACAGATGAACCAGTTTGCAGGGCAGAAATTGAGATACAGATATAGAGGACAAACATATGGACCCCAAGCAGGGAAAGCAGTACGAGGTGGGGGTGGTTGTGTGATGAATTAGGCAATTGGGATTGACATGTATACACTGATGTGTATAAAATTGATGACTAATAAGAACCTGCTGTATAAAATATATATATATATATTATTCAAGTCATCCAGTGATGGAATGACCCAGTTGATTGTATGACTGCTTTGACCAATGACACAGTGATGTGAGTAAAATAATAATAATATTGTTTTAAATTCAATGTTAGTGACCATTTTGCTGAGAACAATTTAAACCAGAAGTTTGGGGAAATAATTAGATAAACAGAATGTTAATGTACTATGGTCCCATGTATCTTGTATTTTTAATCAAATTAATTGGATAATGTATAGAATTATGATGAATCTCCCATACTGGATAATTTGAAGTGTTAAAGATACTAACCTGTATTTAAGTATGAGAAAAACAGTATTCCTGAATTATGTCATTTTGATATTTAAATTAATATCTCCTATAAAGAGAAGCTTAGAAAATTCTAGAAGTCTGTATTTGAAATATACACTGTAAAATTAATACTTTCGAGAAATAAATTACTGGAACTTCCCTGGTGGTCCAGTGGTTAAGACTTTGCCTTCCAATGCAGGGAGTGCAGGTTTGATCCCTGGTTGGGGAGCTAGGATCCCACTTGCCTCACAGCCAAAAAGAAAAAAGAAAAAGTAAAACAGAAGCACTATTGTAACAAATTCAATAAAGAGTATAAAAATGGTCCACATCAAAAAAAACTTAAAAAAAAAGAAATTACTGTTATCTGTAGCATTCTGCACTATGTTATGAAATGAGAAAAACCATCCACTCTGACCTATCTCCAAATAGTATATTTTCTGTGATCTATATCTATTTAAAGAAAAAACTTCAGAGATGGAAAGTCCTACACCTGTGTTTTTTAACTCTAAAAATTTTTTGAGTATTAACCTGACTTTTTTGTTTCTACTTTCTGAGTTTCTCAGTACTACCTTCTAAACTGCTGATCCCAGACAGCTCTGCCTTCTGATTTTTAAGCCTCCCATAGCATTGCTATATCCTGATGACTAGGCTCAGTGCCTGGATCATGGCTGTCACTGTTCTATTTTCTGATTCCCCCATTATGGTACCTTTCTACAGTAATTCATAAAGGTCCAGAGTAATGAATGGATACAATTCTTCTGTGACACAAGTCTTGTCAGCTCATATTCACATACATATTTTCCCCAGATTGAATGCATGAGGAATTTCAATTTTAGCTCCAACATGTAGAAAGCATAAAACTTTTCATTCCTATCCCATATCAAGAAAATTCTGTACAAACTGAAAATCCACAACTCTTCATGGACACCTCAGAGAAATGACACAGCAGAGAAAACTGTCACTCTAAATTTTGGAGAGACTAGGGAATCTAGAGATATATGTAACTACCCAATAATTGCTTACCAGGTGCAGAAGGTACTGGCAGACATAAACTAGTGGGAACACTTAGATACTTATGTTGAATTACTGGAAGCTGAGTGCAGAATAGTATGAGAATGAGAAATTCCCAGAGAGGCTGTGGTCATTGGGGATCTCCACACTCTTCCTTTGAATCCTACCAGGGGTTCCTGATGAGGATCTGAGAAAGATTCTTTCTTGACCCTGGCCTTACCATAGTGAAATCCTCCAAGACACCTCTCTAACAAGGACTTAATCTCTAGAGGCAAGGAATTTGTGAGACAACAACAATGAAACCTTTTTCCTAGCTGGTGAAAGGAATTCTGTCCTACTTTAGGCTCCTTCAGTCTTACTGTATTACTTAAAGAAAACAAATAGTCAACACGGAACAAGGATTCAAGAAAAGAGATTAAACATATCACAGCCAGAAAAGGACTAAGAGGTAGAAAGGTGGGGGGGACTATTCTGAAGGAGAGAGAGAAATACTTGTAAAGACCATAATCTGAGTCACAGGCCCACTAAAAGATGAAGCTTTAATCAGAAGACTGTGGAAAGCTCTCTGTCACCCATACTCTACCACTACACCAACAATCCTCTAGAATTATAACCATGGCTTACAGCTGTAAGAGCTGCAAGACACAGAATTTCTGTGAGCAGTAGTACAAAGGGAAGCAAGAAATTCAAGAGAGAAGACCAAAACAAAGATACTAGGGGAATCTGAAACTTCAATACCTATAACTACAACAAACATTAAACACAGTCCAACTCATATCCAGATTAATAAAAATTAGCTCATTGGGGGCCTATTTACCTCACTACCTATTTCTCAATACACCTCTTCAAATGTTCAGGAAAATATTGCGAGATATGCAAAACGTTAAGAAAAACAAAATCCAAAGAGCTAAATCAAGCATTAGAACCAGATTCAGAAGTGACACAGATGTTGGGATTATCACAAAAGGGATTTAAACTAATTATGAGTAATATGCTAAGAATTTTAAAGGAAAAAGTAGAATACATGTAATATTAAGTGAATAATGATTGCAAAGAAATAGAAATTATAAGAATCAAAAGGAAAAACTAGAAATGAAAACTCCTGGTAACAGAAATCAATAAAGTATTTAACAGATTTGGTAGACTCAATATAGCCATTAAAGAATTAGTGAATTGAAAATTAGTTAATTTTTAAAACTGAAATTCAAAGGAAAAAAGTAATAATGGCAGAAAAGCAGAAAAAATCAATTTAAAAGAGCAAAATATATAAAACAGTTACAAAGATGGTAGAATTTAATCTAAATATATCAATATATATCATATCAAAGGTGAAGTTTAAAGAGCTAGTTAAAACACAGATTGTCAAATTGCATTAAAAAAGGCCAAGGTCAACAATATTCTGTCTAAAATCAATGACACCAAACCACCAATCCAGGAAGGTCAGAAACTACTAAGTATTCAGGACAGATATAAAACACACACACACACACACACACACACACACAAACACACACACACGTAAATTGTATACAAACTGCAATAAACCAAAGACAAAGTAAAAATCTTGAAGAAGCCAGTGGAGTGGTTCTGTTACCAATACAAGAACAAGAATATGAATAATAACAGGGGTCTAGTCAAAAATAGTGCATGCAATAAGGGAGCTGAGTGAAGTCTTTAAATTTTGAAAGAAAAAATGTAAAAAAAAAAAAGAAAAGAAAAAGAACCCTACCAACCCAGAATTTATATCCAGTGAAATTATGCATCAAAAGTGAAAGATAAACAAAGACTTCCTCAGAAAAACAAAACCTGAGAAAATTCATCACCGGTAGAACCTCTCTGAAAAAAATGAAAAGAAGAAAAAACAGTCCTCAGGAAGAAGAAAAATTATATAGGTCATAAACAAAATATACATAAAGAAATTAATATCAAAGAAGGAATAAAGGTAAAATTATTTATTATTCATAATCAATCTAAATGATAATGGTAGGCAATATGACTAACAATGTATGGGTGATTTTAGCATGTGGAGAAGTAAATGAATGACAACAATGTCGTAAGAAACAAGAGGGAGGAATAGAAAATACTCGATTATAACTGCACTATGCATTAAGTACCAGTGTTATTTCAAGATGAATTTAGAGTATTTAAAAATGTATACTATAAACTATAATGAAATCACTAAAAATGTTTTTTAAAAAAGAATTATTAATGATATTCCAAGAGAGGAGAAATAATTGGATCATATAAAATGCTCCATTAAAACTAGTGAATACAGAAAAACAGGAGAAAAAACACAACAACTAAAAAGGGACAAAAATGGTAGAATTAATATCTAAATACATCAATAAACACTTAAAATGTTAAGGGTCTAAACACAGCAGGTAAGAGACAGAGATAGCCAGATTAGACTGGAAAAAAAAAAAAACAACACTCCACTATAAAATATTTACAAGAATTCCACATTAAATATAAATACTCACATAGGGTAAAACAGAGGGATGGTTAAAGAATGCAGGACTAGTTATATCAATTTCAGACTAAGGAGACTGCATCCAGAATAAGAAAAGTTATCAGGGATAAAGAGGGACACTACATATTTTTTTAAAAAGGTCGATTATTAAAAAAGTGAAAACACTACTAAATGTTTATGTACCTAAAAACAGAGTGCAAAATACATGAGGCAAAACTGAGAGAACTGAGAGGAGGAATAGAAAAGTCCACTATTATAGTTAGTCATCAACATCCTCTTAGAGTAACTGATAGATAATGTGGGGTAGGATAAAATAGAGATAACCAAAACAGTATTATCAATCAACTTGGTCTAACTGACATTATAGAATATTCCATCTAACAACAGAAGAATCCACATTTTTTTAAAGCTCACATGAATTCTTGTCAAAATAGACTATACTCAGTGCCATCAAACACATCTTAACAAACCTAAACATAGAGAAATAATATAAAATATGTTCTTAGACCAGAGCAGAATTCAAGTAGAGATCAGTAACAAAGAATAGTTTGGAAATTGCCAAATATTTGCAATTACATGACATAGTACAAAATAAATCATAGATCAAAGAAGAGAGAAATTAAATAAAATTAAAGATAATTTAAAATATTTTGAATTAAAATGGAAACAACATATTAAAATGTTTGGGATCCAGTGAAAGCTGTGCTTAAACATATTTATGTTTAAATGTATTTATTAGAAAAGTAGAAAGATTAAATCAATAACCTAAACTTCCACATTAAAAACTATATAAAAAGTGTAAATTAAACCTATACCAGCAGATGAAAGGAAACATATAAATTAGCTAAATAGAGCTGATAAACTTCTAGCTAGGCATGTTAAGAAAAAAAAGAGAGAGAAACAATATACAAATTACCAATATCAGCAATGAAACGGGATAACACTACTCATCTCATGAACATTAAAGCATACTTAGAGGGTATTATTAACAACTTGGTATCTATCAAAACTCACTCAAGGAGAGATAGATAAACTGAATAGCCCTATATCTATTAAATAAAATGAATTAATAGATATAAACCTCCCAAAAGAGGAAACGTCAGAAGACATAGTTTCACTGGTGAATTCTACCAAACATTTAAGTAAGATATCATACCAATTCTGTACAATCTCTTTCAGGAAATAGAAAAGAGAAAACTTTTCAAATCATTTTATGAAGCAAGTATTACTCCAGTACCAAAACTACTTAATGACATTATAAGGAAAGAAACTATAGACATATATTTGCCAAACTAACTGAAAAATTTGTGTCTACACATAAAACTGTATGAGAATGTTATAACAGTCTTATTCATAATCACCACACACTAGAAGCAGCAAATAAGTCCTCCAATAGGTGAATGGTTGAAAAAAATGTGATACATTCATACAATGGGATATTATTTATCAATATAAAGAAATGAGCTAACAAGCCAAAGAAGACACAGGTCAAACTTAGGTGCATATTTCAAAGTAAAAGAAGTCAGCCTGGGCTTCCCTTGTGGTGCAGTGGTTGAGAGTCGGCCTGCCGATGAAGGGGACACGGGTTCACGCCCCGGTCCGGGAGGATCCCACATGCCGTGGAGTGGCTGGGCCCGTGCGCCATGGCCACTGGACCTGCGTGTCTGGAGCCTGTGCTCCACAACAGGAGAGGTCACAACAGTGAGAGGCCCGCGTACCGCCAAAAAAAAAAAAAAAAAAAAAAGTCAGCCTGAAGAGGCTACATAATTTATAATTTGATTTTTATGATATTCTGTAAAAGGTAAAATTATACAGACTGTAGAAAATATCAGTAATTTGCAATTTTAGAAAAGGTGGTCAAGAAAAGTCTCAGAGAAAATGTGTCATTTGATTAAAGACCTGGGATTATGGGAAATATCTGAAAGAAAACATCCTGGATGGAGACAACTGAAGCAGGAACATGTCTTGTGTGCTTACAAAGTGGTGAGGAAAACAGTATATTTGGAGCAGACTAAACATGTAAGATAACAGAACCTAATAAGGTCACAGAAATAACAGAGAACATTTTAGAACATTGTAGATTATTGTAAGGACTTTGGTTTTTACTCTTAGTGAGATGGGGAAATATTGGAGGATTTTAAGTGATGGACTGAGATGAATAGACTTAAGTTTTAAAGTGTCATCCTAGGTTCCAGTTCAAGACGATGATGTAGCAGGATCCCAAACTCAGCTTCTCCCACAGACACACCAAATTTACAGCTATGTATTAAACAATTTCCTCTTAAAATTAAAAAAATAATAATCTGAGTGACTCCTATACATCAGATGAACAAGAAAAAACCCACATTGAAGCAGGATGGAGAGACTAAGACACAATTTCACCATAAACCTCACCCCTGGTGCAGTGACACATAATCAGGAGGGAGCTCACAATCACAATCTTTTCCTTGAGGACTGAAGGGTTTGAACCCCACATCTGCCATCCAACTTTTAACCTGAATGTGAGATTTGAGACCACAAGATCTATAGTTATGCATCTAACAGGTCTTGCATCCTTGAGACAAGTCTATAGTAAACAGAAACACTTCTTAAAGGGCTTGCATAGCAATAGGTGATATACCTGATAAAGAGTTAACAGTAATGGTCATAAAGATGCTTACTGAACTTGGGAGAAGGATGTAAAACATAATGAACACCCCAACATAGAAAATATTAAAAAGTACCAAACAGAAATCACAGAGCTACCCCAATGCAAGGGACACGGGTTCGATCTCAGGTCCAGGAAGATCCCACATGCTGTGGAGCAACTGAGCCTGGGTGCCACAACTACTGAGCCTGTGTGCCACAACTACTGAAGCCCATGTGCCTAGAGCCTGTGCTCTGCAACAAGAGAAGCCACCACAATGAGAAGCCCATACACTGCAATGAAGAGTAGCCCCCCGCTTGCCGCAACTAGAGAAAGCCTGTGTGCAGCAACAAAGACCCAACACAGCCATAAATAAATAAATAAATAAATAAACAAACAAATAAATAAATTTTTAAAAAGAGAGAAGAAATCACAGAGCTGAAGAACATAATAAATGAACTGAAATATATACCAGAGAAGTTCAACAGCAGACTACGTGAAGCAGAAGAAATGATCAGTGAACTCAAAGTCTGGGCAGCAGAATTCACCCAATTGGAGCAGCAAAAAAACAAAAGGAATTTGAAAAGTGAAGATAGTTTAAGGAACTTGTAGAACAACATCAAGTAGACCAACATTCTAGTTTTAGAAGTCCCACAAAAATAAGAGAAAAATACAGAAAAACTATTTGAAAAAATAACACCTAAAATCTTCTCTAGCCTTGGGAAGGAAACAGACATTCAGATCCAGGAAGCTCAGAAAACACTAAATAAAATAAACCCAAAGAGACCCACACCAAGATACATTATAATTAAAGAGTCAAAAGTAAAAGGAGAGAATTTAAAAAGCTACAAGACAAAAAAACAAAAATAAAATGAAACAAAAGCAACTTGTTACGTACAAGGAAACCACCATAAGAGTACCTACAATTTTTCAGCAGAACCTTGGCAAGCTAGAATTGAGCACAATATACTCTGAATGCAGAGAGAAAAAAACATCCTGCCAACCAGGAACACACTACTCAAAATACTTGTCATTCAGAATTGAAGAAGAGATTAAAAGTTTTCCAGACAAGCAATAGCTAAAAGAGTTTATCACCACTAGACCAGAATTACAAGAAATGTTAAAAAGAATTCTTTAAGGTGAAAAAATGTGCTAATTAGTAACAGGAAAACATATTAAATTATAAATCTCACTGATAAAAGTAAATATATAGTAAAATGCAGAATAATCCGATGCTGCAAACGTGGTGAATTAATCACTTTCAAAGCTAGTGTGAAGGTTAAAAGACAAAAATAGTACAAATAACTATCAGTACAATAATTTATTAATGGATGCACAAGATTAAAAATGTAAATTGTGACATCAACAAAATTAAAATGTGAAGGAGAATAAAAATTTAGAGCTCTAAAATGTGTTCAAACTTGAGTTGTTATCAGCATAAAATAGACTGTTAGAAATATGTTTTCATGTTTGTTTGGTTTTTTTTTTTTGTTTTTTTATGTAAACCTCATGGTAACCAGAAAGCAAAAACCTATAGTGAATATACAAAAGATACAGAAAAGGAATCAAATCATACCAATACAGAAAATCATCAATTAATAAAAGAAGAGCAAGAAAAGAAAGGAATAAAGAAATGACAAAACAGCCAGAAAACAATTAAGAAAATGGCAGTACATATGTAACTATCAATAATATTTTTTTCAGATTATCTGCATATTCTATTTATTTTTTAATTTTATATTAGGATATAGTTGATTTACAATGTTGCATTGGTTTCAGGTGTATAACAAAGTTGTACAGTTATACATATATCCATTCTTTTTCAGATTCTTTCCCATACAGGTTATTACAGAATGTTGAGTATAGTTCCCTGTGCTATACAGTAGGTCCTTGTGATTATTTTATATATAGTAGTGTGTATATGTTAATCCAAAACTCCTAATTTATCTATATCCCCCTCCACATTTCCTCTTTGGTCCATAAGTTTGTTTAAGAAGCTTGTGAGTCTGTTTCTGTTTTGTAATTAAGTTCATTTGTATCATCTTTGTAGATTCCACATATAAGTGATAACATATGGTATTTGTCTTTCTCTGTCTGATTTACTTCACTTAGTATGATAATCTCTAGGTCCATCCATGTTGCTGCAAATGGCATTATTTCATTCTTTTTTATGGCTGAGTAATATTCCACTGTATATATGTACCACATCTTCTTTATCCATTCCTCTGTCAATGGACATTTATGTTGCTTCCATGTCTTGGCTATTGTAAATAGTGCTGCAGAGAACATTGGGGTGCATGTATCTTTTCAAATTATGGTTTTCTAGCCACAGCAATCAGAAAAGAAAAAGAAATAAAAGGAATCCAAATTGGAAAAGAAGTAAAACTGTCACTATTTAAAGATGACATGATACCATACATAGAAAATCCTAAAGATGCTACCAGAAAACTACTAGAGCTCATCAATGAATTTGGTAAAGTTGCAGGATGCAAAATTAACACACAGAAATCTCTTGCATTTCTATACAGTAACAACAAAAGATCAGGAGAAATTAAAGAAACAGTCCCATTCACCATCACATTAAAATGAATAAAATACCTAGGAATAAACCTACCTAAGGAAGCAAGAGACCTGTACTCTGAAAACTGTAAGACAGTGATGAAAAAATTGAAGATGACACAAACAGATGAAAAGATATACCATGTTCAATACTATCAAAATGACTAAACTACCCAAGGCAATCTACAGATTCAATGCAATCCCTATGAAATTACCAATGACATTTTTCACAGAACTAGAACAAGAAGTCTTAACATTTATATGGAGACACAAGAGACCCCAAATAGCCAAAATAATCTTGAGAAAGAAAAACAGAACTGGCAGAAGAAGGCTCCTGACTTCAAACTATACTACAAAACTACAATAATCAAAACAGTATGGTACTGGCACAAAAACAGAAATATAGATCAATGGAACAGAATAAAGAGCCCAAAAATAAACCCATGCACCTATGGTCAATTAAGCTATGACAAAGGAGGCAAGAATGCACAATGGAGAAGACAGTCTCTTCAATAAGTGGTGTTGGGAAAACAGGACAGCTACATGTAAAAGAATGAAATTAGGACATTCTCTAACACCATACACAAAAATAAATTCTAAACGGATTAACAACCTAAATGTCACACTGGATACTATAAAACTCTTAGAGGAAAACATAGGCAGAACACTCTTTGATATAAATTGCAGCAGTATCTTTTTGGATCCACCTCCTAGAGTAACGGAAATAAAAAGAAAAATAAACAAATGTGACCTAATTAAACTTAAAAGATTTTGCAGAGCAAAGGAAATCATAAATAAAATGAAAGGACAACCCACAGAACTAAAGAAAATATTTGCAAATGAAGTGACTTACAAGGGATTAATCTCCAAAATATACAAACAGCTCATTCAGCTCAATAACAAAAGAAACAAACAAACAACCCAATCAAAAAAGGTGCAAGACCTAAATAGACATTTCTTCAAAGAAGACATACAGATGGCCAAAAAGCACATGAAAAGATGCTCAACATCACTAATTATCAGAGAAATACAAAGCAAAACTACAGTGAGATATCACTTCACACCTGTCAGAATGGCCATCACAAAAAGTCTAGAAATAAAAAATTCCGGAGAAGGTTTGGAGAAAAGGGAACCCTCCACACTGCTGGCGGGAATGTGAATTGGTACAACCACTATGGAGAATAGTACGGACGTTTCTTAGAAAACTAAAAATAGAGCTACCATATTTTCCAGCAATCCCACTCCTGGGCATATCCAGAGAAAACCATAGTTTGAAAAGGTATATGCACCCCAATAATTACTTTAAATGGAATGGACTAATTTCTCAAATCAAAAGACATACACTGGATGACTGAATAAAAACAAAAACAAAGATGCTTCTATATCCTGCCTATAGGAGACTCACTTCAGATGTAAGGACACACAAGCTGAAAGTAAAGAAATGGGAAAAAATATTCCATGCAAATGGTTTCAAAGGAAAATTGGCATAGCTATACTTACATCTAAAAAATAGACTTTAAGACAAAGACTGCAATAGGAGACAATGAAGGTCATTATATAATGGTAAAGTGTTCAATTCAGTGGGGGATATAACATTTGCAAATATTTATAGACCCAACATAGGAACACCTAAATATATAAAGCAAATATTAATAGGCCTAAATGGTGAAATAGACAATACAATAATAGTAGGAGACTTTTAATACCCCACTTTCATCAATAGATAGATCATTCAAACAAAAAATAATCAATAAGAAGACATTGACCTTAAATGACACATTAGATCAGATGGACTTAATAGATGTATATAGAACATTTCATCTAAAATAAGCAGAATAACACTTTTCTCACGTGCACAAGGAACATTCTCTGGGTAAATCATACGTTAGTCCAAAATATGAGTCTTAATAAATTTAAGGAGATTGAAATTATATCAAGTATCTATTGTAACCACAATGGTATGAAACTAGAAATCAACACAAGAAGAAAACTGGAAAATTGACAAATATGTGGCAATTAAAGAACATTCTACTGAATAACAAATGAGTGAAGAAGAAATTAAAATAGAAATAAAAAATACCTTGAGAAAAATTAAAATGGAAATACAACATACCAAAACTTATGGGATCCATCAAAAGCAGTTCTAAGAGGGAAGTTAATAGCAGTAAATGCCTACATCAAGAAACAAGAGAGATCTAAAATAAACAACTTAACTTTACCCCTCAGGGAACTGGATAAAAATAAAAAATTATGTAAGCCCATAGCTGGTAGAAGGAAGGCAATAAGAAAGGTCACAATAGAAATAAATAATATAGAGATTAAAAAGACAATAGTAAATATCAATGAAACTAAAAGCTGGTTTTTCAAAACGATAAACAAAATAGGCAAACCTTAACTAGACTCACCAATAAAAGGAAAGAGGACTCAAATAAATAAAATCAGAAATGAAAGGGGAGATGCTACAATTGTTACCACAGAATTAAAAGAATCATAAGAGACTACTATGAAAAACTGTACACCAAGAAATTGGACAACCTACAAGAATTGGATAAATTCCTAGAAACATACAACCTTTCAACACTGAATCATGAAGCAACAGAAAATCTGAACAGATTACAAGTAGGGTGAATCAGTAATCAAAAAAATCCCCACAAACAAAAGTCCATAGCCAGATGGCTGAATTCTACCAAACATTCAAAAGAGAATTGATACCAATATTTCCCAAACTCTTTCTAAAAGTAGAAGAGGAGGGAACACTTTCAAACTCATTTTGTGAGGCCAGCATTACCCTGATACCAAAACTAGACAAGGACACTACAAGAAAAGAAAATTACAGACCCATATCTTCAATGAACATAGTTGCAGGAAACCTCAACAGATTAGCAAGCTGAATTCAACAGTACATCACACCTCTCATATACTACGGTCAAGAGAATTTATTTCAGAGATGCAAGGATGGTTCAAAATCTGCAAGTCTATAAATGTGATAACACTACATTAACAAAATTAAGGATAAAAATCATAAGGTCATCTCAATAGATGCAGAAAAAGCATTTGACAAAGTTCAACACACATTCATGATAAAATCTCTCAATGAAGTGGCATAGAGGAAATGTATTTCAACATAATAAAGGCCATATATGACAAGCCCACAGCTAACATCCTACTTAAGGGTGAAAAACTGAAAGCTTTTCCTCTAAGATCAGAAAAAAGACAAGGATATGCATTCTCACCACTTTTATTCAACATAGTATTGGTTATCCTAGTCTGAGCAATTAGGCAAGAAAAACAAAGAAAAGGCATCCGAACTGCAAAGGGAGAAGTAGAACTGCCCACTCTCAGTATTTGCAGATGGCCAGATGTTATATATAGAAAATCCTAAAGACTCCACCAAAAAAAATTTAGAATTAATCAATGAATTCAGTAAACTTGCAGGATAGAAAAACAATATGCAAAAGTCTGTTCATTTCTATACACTAATAATGAGCTATCAGAGAGAGCAACTAAAGAAAAAAATCCCATTTACAATTGCATCAAAAAGGAATAAAATACTTAGGAATAAATTTAACCAAAGAGGTAAAAGACCTGATAATTGTAAGAAACTGATGAAAAAATGGAAAAAGGAGCAAGTAAATGCAAAGATGTTCTGTGCTCGTGTATTTAAAAAAATAATAGCATTAAGATATCCATACTGCTCAAAGCAATCTACATATTCAACACAATCTTTATCAAAATTCCCATAGCATTTTTCACAGAAATAGAACAAACAACCCTAAAATTTTTATGGAACCACAAAATATCTTGAGTGGCCAAAGCAATCTTGAGAAAGAACAAAGCTGGAGGCATCACACTTTGTGATTTTAAACTACAGTACAAAGATATAGTAATCAAAACAGTATGGTATTGGCATTAAAAACAGACACATAGGTCAATGGGACAGAATAGAGGGCCCAGAAATAAATCCACACATATGCAGTCAATTTATGATAAAGTGACCAAAAGTATACAATGAGAAAAGGCAGTTTCTTCGACAAGATGTTGGGAAAACTGGACAGCCAGATGTAAGAGAACAAAAGTGGACCACACTATACACAAAATTCAACACAAAATGAATTAAAGATTTAAACAAAGACCTGAAACTGTAAAGCTCCCAGAAGAAAATATAGGTGGTAAGCTCCTTGACATTGGTTTTAGCAATGATTTTTTGGATCTGACTCCAAAAGCAAAAGCAACATAAGCAAAAATAACTGAGACTACATCAAAGTAAAAAGTTTCTACACAGCAAAGGGAATAACAAAATAAAATGGCAGTCTCCTAAATGGGAGACAATATTAGCAAATAACATAACTGATAAGGGGCTAATTTCCAAAATATATAAATGCTAATACAACTCAATAGTGAAAAAAAAAGCCAATTAAATAATGGGCAGAGGATCTGTATAGACATTTTTCTAAGGAAGACATACAGATGGTCAACAGGAATATGAAAAAGCATTCACCATCACTAATATCTGGGAACTACAATCAAAACCACAATGAGATATCATGTCATACCTATTAGAATGGCTATCATCAAAAAGACAGGAAATAACATGTACTGGCAAGGTTGTGGAGAAAAGCAAACCTTTGTGTACTGTTGGTGGGGATATAACTTGGTGCAGCCACTATGGAAAACAAGAATGGAGGTTTCTGAAAATTTTAAAATAGAATTACCACATGATCCAGTAACTCCACTTCTCAGAATTTATCTGAAGAAACAAAAACACTACCTCAAAAAGATATCTGCAACCCCATGACCATTGCAGCATTAATTACAATAACCGTGATATGGAAACAAACTAAGTGGCCAATGAGGGATGGATAAAGATAATGTGATGTATGTATATAATGGAATATTATTCAGTCATAAAAAATAAGGAAATCTTGCAATTTGTGACAACATTGGTGGGCCTTGAGGGCATTATTCTAAGTGAAATAAAGCAGGCAGAGAAACACAAATACCATATGATCTCATTTACATGTGAATTCTAAAAAAAAGAAAAAAGAAAAAAAAAACCAGATTTAATAGATACCGAGAACAGATTGGTAGTTGCCAGAGGCAGGTGGTGAGGGGTGAACAAAATGGGTGAAAGTGGTTTAAAGGTACAAAATTCCAGTTATGGAATAAGTACTGGGAATGTAATGTATAGCCTGGTGACTATAGTTAATAATACTCTCTTGTATTATAGTTAATAATACTCTCTTGTATATTTGAAAGTTGCTAAAAGAGTCGATCTTAAATTTATCACAAGAAAAAAATGTAACTATATGTGGTGATAAGTCTAACTATAGATTTATTGTGGTAACCTTTTTATAATAAATACAAATATTGTTTCATTGTGTTATACACCTAAAACTGATATAATATTATGTGTCAGTTATATGTCAATTTTTAAAACGAGAAGTTCTAGTTGCTATATTGAGGGTAGACCAAGGAGGCAATGCTAACCACTGGAAGACCAATTAGGTGAACTATATAGTGGCTTGGATAGTAATGCTAGATGGTGGTGGTAAGTGCAAATATATTCTGAAGGTACAGTTAACAGTGTTTGCTAGTATATTGGATATTGGGTATTAGAGAAAGGAAAAAGAAAAAAAGGATCCCCAGATTTTTGACTCAAGTAATAGGAATGGTAGAGTTGTCATTTGCTGACATGGGGAGTACAGCAAGGAAGAACATATTTGGAGCTGAACCTTGAACATGATATGTTTGAGATGTCTATTACACAAGGGGGTGAGTAGGCAGGAAGATAGCAGGAAATAGTTGGATATATCCCTCTGGAGTCCAGTGGAACACCAAACTGACAATAAATATTGAGGACTTGTGAGTCTATAAGTGTTTTTTAAATCATGAAATTTGATTACAGCACCAAGGAACTGAATGCAGATTTAAGTGAGAAGATATACAGGACTGACTCAAGATTAGAAGTCAGGGAGATGAGAGTGAAAAACCAAAAAAAAAAAAAACAAAAAAAAAAAACTGAATCAAAGGAGTTTAAAAAATATAATAGAAGAAAAACTAGGTGGGTCATTTAGGTTCTCTTTCTACTCAGAGCTTTATAAATAGAAGATCCAAATTCCTAATTATGTGGTTCCTTCATGAAGGCCACAGCTATGGGACCAGAACTGGATAATTGCTTCAAAGAAAAGCAATCCATATACCTATGATGTGTGACCTGGTTTAAATAGATGAACTGAAAATTCAAAGTGGTCTCTATCAGTACTGAAGTAAGAGATAGGGATGTATAGATAGAATTTGAGCCATGAAAGTGAACTTAAGGAAACCTGAGTGTTTAGGAAACCAAAAATATACATCCATTCATGTACTCTTCATTCATTCATAAGTATTTACTGTGTCTACTGTGTGCCAGATTCTCTTCCAGGTACAGTAGTGCAAATGAAGGAAGCTTGACATGTTTCAGGGATTAAAAGGTAAATGTGGTTGAATGTTAGTAAACAAGGTGTAGAATGGAATTATCAGACTGGAATGAGCCTTATAGACTATTTTAAAATTCTTGGTCATTATCCAATGTAAAATTCCCTGCCCTGAGTGTCTTAAATAAGTCAGTAGCATGATAATCATGTCACGTTAGGGTCACTGTGAATCCTAATTGCTTCAGCAACTATTGGCTTGTACACTGAGAACATCTTACATCAAATGTTTCAACCCCTTATTTTCCTGGTGTAGTGCATAGAGAGATTATCAATCTTGTACCAACACAGAATCAAATACTTGTATTTGGTAGAAATTTGTAAATTAAGTTTAAATGACCTTGAAATTTGCTTTCCTTCATGGATAAATACTTATTCATCTGGAAATGCTGCTAGACATTTTTCATAACAGTGTTCATTGTGACTTTTGTTCACGGAAATGACACACATGACACAATCAATGGTAGAAAATTTCACTAAGGCAAATTGATTCTTCCCTAATTTTAATGTTGAAGAGTGGCTCCGAAAGTATACTCCCTTAGGAAAGACATCATGCCTTAAATGTTATCCATGTGCTTCCTGCCTGTTCCCTCCTCTTTCCTCAAAAATAACTCTCCTGATTTAATCCTACTTGTTCTTTCATCCTCAGTGACATGTCACTTTCCCAGGAATGTTTTCCTAACTCTTGCCCCATTCAGGGTCAGGGCTCCTGCAATATGGTTTCATAGTTATCTATGTTTATTATGGAACTATCAGCAGAATTTTAATTATACATAATTTATATGAATATTTATTTAATATCTTGTTCCGCTATTAGAATGTAGCTTCAGAGAAGCAGAGGAAGTGCCAGTTTTGTTCCTGGTAAGTTGCCAACGCTTAGCAAAGTACCTAAAACATACTTGGCATTTACTGATTATATAAATATTTTTTTTCATCATCAAAAGGAAAGACAAACTTGTTAAAGATTTTGGTTTCTGTTTGGTTGATTTGATTCTGTTTCCTTTCCACAACATTTTGGCTGCAATAGATACAGTAGTTGTATAAAATTTACCATGATGATATTTGACTCATAATGTTTATAGTAAAATAAAGTACATATCTAGCAATAATTCTTCCTAAAAAATGTATTTTGATTGGTTCCAAAGATGATTTAGAGACAGATAAATGGTTCAGATAAGCAATGTGATATGATTGACAAATTCTCAACAAGAAAATATGCTTATCAAAATGTTCATTTGTTTTAAAATGTTGAATCAAACTTTAGCTTTACCATCATTCTAGATAAAATTTATTTGCCTCTCATAATTCATAAATTAAAGAACTTTGCCCTGATTGGTATTCATATATACTTATGTGTGTTTATCATTCTGAATTACTATTGTCAGAAAGCGAATTTATGAAATAGTAAAACTGGAAATAACTCAGTTCTTTTTAACTTTCCCATTCTTTTCCCTTATGATGATGAGCCTGACGTATGCTCAATAATCAGACAGTATTAAAATTTTCTTTCTTTTCTATATTAAAATGAAAATTTTAATATTTTTATTAATATTAGCACACCAAAATTTGGAATAAACATTTAAAACAAAACTGGAATCCTACATTATCAGGAAGTTTTTGTGATACTATTTCCTACTTTTCTACCATTTTGGAATATTTTTGTTAAAAAAGAAGTTTTGAGACACTGTCTCATGTTCTGTCTTTAAGTTGCACTGAGATACAAAACAAGACAAGATTCTATTCCTGGTGTTCGAAGTAATATCCCATAATTCTTTTCACAGTGCTCAGACTGCTGAGTATTACTTAATTATTAACCTGATATTATCTGTTTAATGTCACTCTTCCCTGCCAGATAGTCTTCAGGAATATATGAATTAAACCAGCACAGTCTCTCAATAGGTATTCAATACTTGCTGAATGTTGACTAAGATATTCACTGACTTCACCCAAATGGATTTTTAAAATTTATAATACGGAAAGAAATTGTATCACCTCATAGTAAAAGAAAGATGTTTTTCAGCAGATCCAACAGGAATATAATATATTATTATCCTAAAAAATATCACCTTTAACAGGGACAGAGTAACTTTTTATGCCTTCTGTTCCAAATCTAGTATGGAATGTCCCACTCCCAATGGCAGATACTGTGGACTATGTACATTTTACAGGTAGCATTTTGTACTTTTGAGGTATTTAAATTATCTTTGAAGAATTACTGTATTTTGATCCTGTTGAATTTTGATTTTTTTCATGGCTTATTAACTTTTCCTCCTCTCTATCTTCAATGCCACACAATGCCTGATTCCACTGCATCAGTTTCCAGGTAGTTTTCCAAAACTTGTTCCTTCGAACTTGATAAACAAATATGCAGGGTGTTTACTTATGATTGCTTTAAATTTTCTGCCTAGTTTCTATAATTTTGTATCTGCAACATCCTTAACCTTACTATTACCCCTCAATTTTTTTTTTTTTTTCTTTGCGGTACGCGGGCCTCTCACTGTTGTGGCCTCTCCCGTTGCGGAGCACAGGCCCCAGACGCGCAGGCTCAGTGGCCATGGCTCACGGGCCCAGCCGCTCCGTGGCATGTGGGATCTTCCCGGACCGGGACACGAACCCGCATCCTCTGCATCGGCAGGCGGACTCTCAACCACTGCGCCACCAGGGAAGCCCATTACCCCTCAATTTTAATCCACTTGCTTTCATAAGAAGTGATACTATCTATTCTCTATGCCCTTCTCCTATTTTACAATATTTATCTGTGTTTCAAGCTAGACAATGTTCATCTGTATCCAGTTAAGAACAATGTATCTCTGTTGTTATTTCATAGGCTCACTTTAATGTTTTTCTTTGAATTATATGTATAGTTACACCTCACAATTTCCTTTTAAATTGTAAAATATTTTAATTGGTAATTTTTCTTTTCAGCTCAAAGAGTACAAAGTATATTTTTATTTTTTCTGCCCTGTAGTAGATTTCATTAATGGTCCAAGGTTTTCTCTCAGCCTATATCCATTCACTTTGTTATATAACATTGTAGAAACTTTCTATGAGGGCAAGGCATAATTCTTTGCCTCTTGGCTTCATCATGTGGTTTGTTTTGGCCCATGGGACATTAGCATATTTAACATAAGCTTCCTTAACAAGTGCTTGCACAATTGGGCAAGTTAAGGTAATACCTGAGCTAGCCCATAGGTGTCAGGTAGAATGAGAGACACAGAATAGAGCTGCCCAAACAGTTTTTCACAAAAGCCCAGCTGAGAATTGAACCTATATCTGACCCTCAGGTGTATACACTATACTAGCTACATCAAAGTCAACTGAATTAACTAGACTAGATGAACCAGGACTGTCAGGCATGAGGATAATAATAAATGGTTATTGTTTTAATTCACTAAGTTTGGCAATGGTACTTTATGGTGAACAAACCACTGGTATAGTATCATAATTAACACTGAGTTAAAAATCATTTGTTTTTGTATATAAAATATTTATAAGAACAGAATGTTACAACTCAATGTTGCAATAAACTTACATTTTGCTTTTCCATAAGGTAAAATAAAGTGTTTCCATAAAGTAAAGTAAAATAAAATGTTTCTATACTTTTTCCATTATTAAAAACATCTAAGCAAACAAACTTTTGAGATATTAGTTAAAAGCTGTATTTTGCTTTCTCATAAGTTCAACTGTAACTTTTATTGTGTTCTATATGAGAAGAATACTGTTAATTGTATTTACTATCAAGCATGAGAACACATAAATAAAACATATTTACTGGTCATTATTAATGCCTATAATGGTTAATGTTATAATATCCAAGTTATTTATAGGTAATGATTCAATGAATCTTAAACCAAGATTTAATGTTGGGTTTAAACCAAAACTAAATGGGTTTAAATGAGGGAGTAAATACAACTCTCTTTAATTTCAAAAACATAGGATGATAGCGTTGAGAAAAGTTGGACAGAAATAAACATTTATTAAATTTTAAAACACCCTCAAAATTATGTGTATTAAGAGAGAATCTGATACATCAGAGTAAAAAAGATAAAAACACACACACACACACACTGTATAACCTACTGTTGCATGAGTCTGTCATGTCAATAATTCAGAAGTTTTCTTGCATATTATGCCTTCTGGCCTATGGAAGGCTATGCTCGTGAGACTCACTGGATAGCAAACATACCTGAAGAATGTTTTATCTCCAAATTTCATGATTATGGAATAAAATAAAAATGTACTACTAGGTGAATTTCAAAAAAACTACTCAGATGAATTTAACTAAAAATTGTTATCATGCAAGTAAAATTTGAGAAATCACTAAAAACATGTAATTTTTAATAAATGTGATTTGTTTTATTTCTTTGAATTCTCAGGAAAACTGAGTGTATAGTTGGAAGGCTGGACTATTATAAAGTATAAAAATATTAAAGTTTCACAAAATAACATATTTTTCTATTTTGAAACTATTCATCTGATTACAAGTAATATATATATAGCCTGCACTGGGAAAATATAGAAAATATTAAAAACAAAACTGCAATCTCACATCATACCATCAATCAAAAAAATAATAATAATGATTGTGAATAGTACATGTATAATTAGAATAGTTTTATGACTTTGAAATCTGACATCTTTGTTTAACATTATATTTAAATATTTTCCAATTTTACAAAATACTTTTTATAAAATTTGTAATAGCTGCATATTATTCCACCTTATTTGTAACTGGAAAAACCTAACTTAGTAGTTAAGGATACAAATAGAGCCTTTATTATTCCACTTAATCACATTGACCTCCTTCTGACCATATTAGCAGGAAATCCATTATTTTTCCCTTGAGAATTCCCTTAGCTGGAATCATTGAAGAACCACAACATAGCTTATTCAATCCAAAATATTCAGTGATGTTTTCAATGTATCAGGCAGAGTGATAACTACAAAGTCAATCTCAATGCTGCTTGGTCACTGCCACAAGGAGTTGCTAAAGGGGATTGAGTGCATATATCAGTGCAGTACATGTTTGTTCAGTGTAGCAAGTATTCCCTGACTGGTTGAGGTCCATGGTTAGTCAGCAGATTACTCCACCCTTCAGCCTAAAGATTACAGCTATTTTTCCTTCACAATCTCACACCCAGAATTTTTTTCAAAGGAAGACTGCTGGAGCACCAACTAGAGAGAGGCTTGCAGTCTTAACACAAGCTTTACTAAGAAACATTACCTCATGCACATTTAAGGTCTTGTGTTGCACCTGGGCTAATCAAGCCAACCATTTTCTTCCCCACATAATGTGACCACCCACATACTGTATTGTTTTTGTCAGGGGAACTTTTTTTCAGCCCATAAGGTGTCCACAAGGATACTTGGGTAAATTTTTCTAACTTGAAATTCTAGAAGTGTCTCTTCTTATAAAGAGGTGTCCAGGGTTTCCTATACCATTTTGGGTACTCCCTCATTTATTGAGATATTCAGGAATTATTTACTGAGTGCCTACAATGTGTCAAGTACTCTTATACCCTTTGCAGATAAAATAGTGTGAACAAGATGAAGTCCACTGCTCTCTTGGCTCTTATATTCTGGTGATGGCAGCCACAGATAGACTAATAAATAAATGAAAAAAAAATCAGGCAGCAAGAAGTCCTTTGGAGAACATGACATTTACATCAATAACTCAAGGCCAAGAGGGAATGAATTACAGAATGATAAAAGTTGAAGAGGGTTTCTGGCTGTAGGTTTCAGCTAGTATAACCCTAGACCTGGAATATGTTTTGTGAGTTCTAGGAAGCAAAAGAAACCCATTGCTACTATGTATAAAATAGATAACTAATGAAAACCCAGTTTATAGCACAGGGAACTCTACTCAATGATCTGTGGTGACCTAAATGGGAAGGAAATCTAAAATAGAATGGATATACGTATATGTACAACTGACTCACTTTGCTGTACAGCAGAAACTAACACAACATTGTAAAGCAACTATATTCCAATGAAAAAGAAAGAAAAAAAGAAAAAAGAAAGAAACCCAGTGTCGATGAATTTGCTGGGTTTGCCACTCTAAAAGGAACAGAGTTGTAGGAGATGTGGACAGAGAGGTAGCCTGTCCATGGGAGATCAGCCATGTGCCCAGCGAAGGACAAATAGGCTTCTGCACCTCCAGCCTGGGAGCTAGGGAAGAGTGTATTTCTTCCTTCCCACCTCGGGTGACTCACACGAACCTTACATTTTGTTCACCATGAAAAGAAAAAAAAAAAAGAGGAAAATCATTCTAGACCAAAGAAACAATAAGAAGAAGGGTTCTAAATGGAAGTATATGGTTTGTTTAGGACCTCCATGGCTTACATTGCCATGGATATAGCAGTGTAACCCATGGAGGAAGTTGTAGGATTTGTCAGAGAGGTAATGGGAGGACAAAACCTGCAAGGCCGTGGAAGCCATTATAAACTCTTTGGTTTCATTTTTGAGTGAAGAGGGGAAAATATTGGAGAGTTTTGAACAAAAAGGAATATGGAGTGACTTTTTTAAGGTTTATTCTAAGTGGTGTGTATAGAATAGACATTAGGGATCCATGTAGAGAAACCAAAAGACTAGTTAGGAGACAACAAATAATTCAGTCTAGAGAAGGGTGGCTTGGACCAGTTTAAGGGTGGTGAGAAGTAGAGCTATTAGGCTTTCCTGATGGACTAAATTTTTGTTTTTAATTTTGGTTAAAAATGAAGAATGGGATTGCCATTAATTCAGACTGGAAAAATTGTGAGAGTAGCAGTTTTGAAAAGGAAGGTGTTTATGTTTCGACATGTCAAATTTTAGATGTCTGTTGCATATTGAAGAATATAGGGCAAGTAGGAAGATGAATAATCAGGTTTAGTATTCAAAGAAGAAGTCAGGTCTAGTGATATAAACGTGGGAGTCTTCATATCTCTAAGCATATAGGTGTAGATATATTATAGAATAGTAAGTCCAAAGCTCAGCCCTGAAAATGTCAACTTTAAAATTTAGGGACAAGAGGAGGAAGAAGGTAAGAATGCTGTGAAGAGGAAAACTAGAATGGTGTAGTACCCTCCCTGAAAACTAAGGAAGAGTAAGTAATCAAGTAATACTAGTAATACTACTACTAGTATTACTACTAGTAATACTACTACTAGTATTACTACTAGTAATACTACTACTAGTAGTATTAGTATTAGTAGTATTACTACTACTACTAGTATTACTACTAGTACTACTACTACTACTACTACTACTACTGGTATTACTAATACCAGTAATACTACTGGTAAGTTAAATACGGTGAAGACTAAAAATTGTTCATTGGATTTAGCAAACTGAAGATCATTGGTGATCTCCCCAACAGGATTTTTAGGGGCAAACAGAGATGAAAGCCTGACTGGATGAGATTGAAGAGTATGGTAGGATATGGATAGTATCTCATGTACAGATAATTCTTTTAAACAGTTGCTCTATAATAGGGACCAAAACAAAGGAGCAGAAGCTGGAGGGAAATATGGAGTCAGGAGAATTTTTTGTTTTTGTTTTTACTATTTTAAGATAATGCGAGAAGTATTAGTATATTTATATGCTATTGAGAATTATCCAGTAGAGAGGGAAATGTTATGATGGTGGAGTAAAGGGGGAGGAAAAAAATGGAGACAAATCCTTTATTTGGTAAGTGGAGATGGCTCATAGTCACAAGTGGAAAGTTTGCTTAAGTAAGAGCATAATGAGTTCATCCAGAGTAGGAGTAAGGCAGAATTTGTAGCCACTGATGCTTCTATGTACCTACATTTGGTAACTCCAAACCACAAGTCACTTGCTTATAATTCTGCAACTGGGGAAAGGATTGGAGAGAAAAACTCATCTCCATGATAATGGCTGCTCTGTACAGTGTCTGGGAGTGCTGGCCTGTCCAAAATGGCTTTATTTCTCTTTTGTTCAATGTCTCTAGTGAGATGGCTAATGTAACTGGAAGCTGGTCATGCAACTCTCTAATTTCCACACAGTTCCTGTGCATTGCTGATTGGCATTCCTTAAAGCATGGTGGTCTTATGCAGAGTTGAAATTGTGATATAGTGGCTGAATTCACCCAGAGCACAGAAGCAGAAGCTGTCAGGCACCTAGAACGTTACTTATACCACATTTTACTGGTCAAACCAGTCACAGGGTCAGCCCCAATTCAAGGGAAGGAAAAACAAATCATACCTCTGGATAGAGGAGTAGTAAATTTATGCTGTAACAGAATATATGGAATAGAAAATATTGTAGTGACCATCTTTGAAAACATGAACCACCATGATAACTTATAGCATTGTATTAAGCATTTAAAATTATTTAAGTACAATGAAATTACTTGGTAATTAGATTAAAAAATACTCAACAAAATAAAAATGGTATTATCATGCTACAATTTTATGGCATAACATTTATTTCACCATTATACTCAGTCCTTTATGTTGGAGAGTTACTTCTATATAAGAAAAACAATGAATCGAGTTGTGACATAAAATGTAAAAAATTTTAAATGAATTTAAGCTGTAACTTCTTGTGACTCCAAGTCAAATGTGACAAAAATGATCATTCTAGATTATTTTTATTGTAAAGCAGATGCTCAAATATTTATTTTTATTTCAAAGCACTATATAGTACATTGGCTTCCAGCTACAGCAAAAATGATTTTAATTATTGAAAGTCAGTGACTTTATAGAAAAAGAACTTAAATGAAACCTGTCAATATATTAGTTACAAAACTAATTTTGGAGAAACTATGAATTCTTTGAATTCATGTTGTCCAAATTTTAGCAGTGTGATTATATTATAAAAGTGGGAAAATGAATATATAATGATAAATATATCCTCATCAGTATGATATGTATTATGATATATTACATTGGTTAGAAAACACTTTAAGGGTAGTCCAATCACATTATCTTCTTTGACCTAATATGATTAATTGTATATTCTTGGATAAAAACGTCTACAGTGAGATTTTCAGGCTTATCAATTTTCTAAAAGAGAAAACAATAGATTTGTAATTTGTATGATATTCTAAGACTTTCAGCATGGTTAGAAAATTATCTTAGATGTTAAAATTACCTCAGATATCCATAATATTTTCCTATCATGTATGTATTAGATTTACATTTCTGCAAAACAAATTACACAAACATAGGAATTAAAAATAACACCTCTTTATTAGCTCAGAATTCTGTGGGTCAGAATTCCAGCATAGTATGGTGGGATTCTCTGCTCTGAATATCACAAGGCTGAAATCAACATGTAAGCTGAGCTATGATCTTCTGTGGAGGCTATGGGGAAAAAATCTACTTCCAAACTCACTTTAGTTATTGGCTGAATTCAGGACCTTATGATTATAGAATTGACGTCCCTATGTCCTTGCTACATGGCACTTCACCATCTAGCCACCAATGGTAAATCAGATCTTTCGGGTGTTTCAAATCTCTGACTTTTTCTGCAGATAGCTAGAGGAAGATTTCTGTTTCTGACCTCCTGAGATTAGGTCAGGACTCCCCATATAATCTATCTAAAGGCCAACTGTGCCATATAACACAACTTAATCATGGTAGTGAAATCTATTATATGTATTCACTTACATAGAGATTACACATGGAGTGTACACCAGGGATAAAAAAATCTTCAGGGACACCTTAAAATTCTACCTACCACAATGAAAAATGCTAATTTCTCTACTATTTATGTTTGTGTTCCTAAACTTCTTCCCAATTCCCCTAACTTCCATCCCCTGCTAACTAACATACTGTACATCTTAAACTTATACAATGTTATCTGTCAATTATCTCAATTTTTTAAAATAAAGACTCTTGCTGCTATTTCTGATGCAGACATGAAGACTAAATAAGGCATGTATTTTTTTTTCCCTGAAATGATCATATATACCACTGTAATGGCATTCCTACTGAGAGACAACACTTTTGTTGCCATCTTAGTAGTGAGAAACAAATATTTTAACTAACAAATTATCTCTTAAATGTTTACTTTACTGTAAAATGGATTTATTACCAAATAGTTTCTTATCTGAACAAATACCTAGTTAACTTTAGAGTCAAGATTTAGGGTGAAGATTCCACACTTCAGAGCTCTCAAATCACAGCTTTAATCTTGTTTCCCTTAGGGCTTGGTTGAAGGAAAAACAGATTACTCAACAATAGAGTGGCTACTAGCTTTTTTTACCAATTCCTTCAGTAAATCTCTGACTGAGAAAACCATTTTAATTTGTCTAATTAACTCAGCTTGCATCATATAGGGATATTTCTTTTTTTTTTTACGTATTTCTTGGTTTAGCAAATTACACATCTTACATGGTTGAAGGAGTTATGAAATAACATGAAACATAAAAGAGATCAATTTTTATGATGTTGAGTATGCCTGAAGTAGAAAGAAACTAGAGACTTTAAATGGGTCTCAAAAGTAAATTAACAGAAATATATAATACAAATTCACTGAAAGTATGGGCTAAAAAACTAGCCTAAGATAACCTCATCCACAGAGGGCAGACAGCAGAAGAAAGAAGTACTACAATCATGCAGCCTGTGGAATATAAACCACATTCACAGAAAGATAGACAAGATGAAAAGGCAGAGGGCTATGTACCAGATGAAGGAACAAGATAAAACCCCACAAAAACAACTAAATGAAGTGGAGATAGGCAACCTTCCAGAAAAAGAATTCAGAATAATGATAGTGAAGATGATCCAGGACCTGGGAAAAAGAATGGAGGCAAAGATAGAGAAGATGCAAGAACTGTTTAAAAAAGACATGGAGGAATTAAAGAACAAACAAACAGAGATGAACAATACAATAACTGAAATGAAAACTACACTAGAAGGAATCAATAACAGAATAATTGAGGTAGAAGAACAGATAAGTAACCTGAAAGACAGAATGGGGGAATTCACTGGTGCAAAACAGAATAAAGAAAAAAGAATGAAAAGAAATGAAGACAGCCTAAGAGACCTCTGGGACCACATTAAACACAACAACATTCGCATTATAGGAGTCCCAGAAGGAGAAGACAGAGAGAAAGGACCCAAGAAAATCTTTGAAGAGATTATAGTTGAAAACTTCGCTAACATTGGAAAGGAAATAGCCACCCAATTCCAGGAAGCACAAAGAGTCCCATACAGGATAAAGCCAAGGAGAAACATGCCAAGACACATAGTAATCAAAATGGCAAAAATTAAAGACAAAGAAAAATTATTGAAAGCAGCAAGGGAAAAATGACAGATATCATATAAGGGAACTCCCATAAGGTTAACAGCTGATTTCTCAGCAGAAACTCTACAAGCCAGAAGGGAGTGGCATGATATACTTAAAGTGATGAAAGGGAAGAACCTACAACCAAGATTACTCTACCTGGCAAGGATCTAATTCAGATTCGATGGAGAAATCAAAACTTTACAGACAAGCAAAAGCTAAGAGAATTCAGCACCACAAAACCAGCTCTTCAACAAATCTTAAAGGGACGTCTCTAAGTGGGAAACATAAGAGAATACAAGAACATACAAAACAAAACCAAAACAATTAAGAAAATGGTCATAGGAACATACATATCGATAATTACCTTAAACGTGAATGGATTAAATGTTCCAACCAAAAGACACAGGCTTGCTGAATGGATACAAAAACAAGACCCATATATATGCTGTCTACAAGAGACCCACTTCAGACCTAGGGACACATACAGACTGAAAGTGAAGAGAAGGAAAAAGATATTCCATGCAAATAACAATCAAAAGAAAGCCAGAGTGGTAATACTCATATCAGATAAAATAGACTTTAAAATAAAGAATGTTACAGGAGACAAGGAAGGAGACTACATAATGATCAGGGGATCAATCCAAGAAGAAGATATAACAATTATAAATATATATACACCCAACATAGGAGCACCTCAATACATAAGGTAACTGTTAACAGCTCTAAAAGAGGAAATTGAGAGCAACACAATAATAGTGGGGGAATTTGACACCTCACATACACGAATGGACACTTCATACAAAATGAAAATAAATAAGGAAACAGAAGCTTTAAATGACACAACAGACCAGATAGATTTAATTGATATTTATAGGACATTCCACACAAAAAAGGCAGATTACATTTTCTTCTCAGTGTGCAAGGAACATTCTCCAGGACAGATCATAACTTGAGTCTCAAATTAACCCTCAGTAAATTTAAGAAAATTGGAATCATATCAAGCATCTTTTCTGACCACAACACTATGAGATTAGAAATGAATTAGAGGGGAAAAAACTAAAAAACACAAACACATGGAGGCTAAACAATATGTTACTAAATAACCAAGAGATCACTGAAGAAATCAAAGAGAATATCAAAAAATACCTAAAGACAAATGACAATGAAAGCACAATAATCCAAAACCTATGGGATGCAGCAGGAGCAGTTCTAAGAGGGAAGTTTACAGCTATACAAGCCTACCTCAAGAAACAAGAAAAAACTCAAATAAACAATCTAAACTTACACCTAAAGCAACTAGAGAAAGAAGAAAAAACAAAACCCAAAGTTACCAGAAGGAAAGAAATCATTAAGATTAGAGCAGAAATAAATGAAATAGAAACAAAGATAACAATACCCAAGATCAATAAAACTAAAAGCTGGTTTTTTGAGAAGATAAACAAAATTGATAAACCATTAGCCAGACCCATCAAGAAAAAAATGAAGAGGACTCAAATTAATGAAATTAGAAATAAAAAAAGAGAAGTTAAAACAGACACCACAGAAATACAAAGCAACTTAAGAGACTACTACAAGCAACTGTATGGCAATAAAATGGACAACCTGGAAGAAATGGACAAATTCTTAGAAAGGTATAACCTTCCAAGACTGAACCAGAAAGAAATAGAAAGTATGAAGAGACCAATCAGAAGTAATGAAATTGAAACTGTGATTTAAAATCTTCCAACAAACAAAAGTCCAGGACCAGATGGCTTCACAGCTGAATTCTATCAAACATTTAGAGAAGAATGAACACCCCTCCTTCTCAAACTCTTCCAAAAAATTGCAGAGGAAGGAGCACCCCCAAATTCATTCTATGAGGCCATAATCAGCCTGACACCAAAACGAGACAAGGATACTACAAACAAAGAAAATTACAGACCAATATCACTGATGAATATAGATACAAAAATCCTCAACAAAATACTAGTAAACAGAATCTAACAACACATTAAATGGATCATAAACCATGACCAAGTGGTTTTATCCCAGTGATGCAAGGATTCTTCAACATACGCAAATCAATCAATGTGATACACCATATTAACAAATTGAAGAATAAAACCCATATGATCATCTCAATAGATGCAGAAACAGCTTTTGACAAAATTCAACACCCGTTTATGATAAAAACTCTCCAGAAAGTGGGCATCGAAGGAAGCTACCTCAACATAATAAAGGCCATATATGACAAACCCACAGCAAACATCATTCTCAAGGGTGAAAAACTGAAAGCATTTTCTCTAAGATCAGAAAGAAGACAAGGTTGTCCACTCTCACCACTATTATTCAACATAGTTTTGGAAGTACTAGCAACAGCAATCAGAGAAGAAAAAGAAATAAAAGAAATACAAATTCAAAAACAAGACTTAAAACTGTCAGAGTTTGCAGATGACATGACACTATACATAGAGAAACCTAAAGATGCCACCAGAAAACTACTAGAGCTAATCAGTGAATTTGGTAAAGTTGCAGGATACAAAATTAATGCACAGAAATCTCTTGCATTCCTATACACTAATGATGAAAAATCTGAAAGAGAAATTAAGGAAACACTTCCACTTACCATTTCAACAAAAAGAATAAAATGCCTAGGAATAAACCTACCTAGGGAGAAAAAAGACCTGTATGCAGAAAACTATAAGACACTGATGAAAGAAATTAAAGATGATACCAACAGATGGAGAGATATACATATTCTCGGATTGGAAGAATCAATATTGTGAAAATGACTATACTACCCAAAGCAATCTACAGATTAAATGCAATCCCTATCAAATTACCAATGACATTTTTTACAGAACTAGAACAAAAAATCTTAAAATTTGTGTGGAGACACAAAGGACCTGAATAGCCAAAGCAGTCTTGAGGGAAAAAACGGAGATGGAGGAATCAGACTCCCTCACTTCAGACTATACTACAAAGCTACAGTAATCAAGACAATATGGTACTGGCACAAAAACAGAAACATATATCAATGGAATAAGATAGAAAGCCCAGAGATAAACCCATGCATCTATGGTCAACTAATCTATGACAAAGGAGGCAAGGATACACAATGGAGAAAAGACAGTCTCTTCAATTAGTGGTGCTGGGAAAACTGGACAGCTACATGTAAAAGAATGAAATTAGAACACCCCCTTACACCATACACAAAAATACTCAAAATGGATTAGAGATCTAAATGTAAGATAGGACACTATAAAACTCTTAGATGAAAACATAGGAAGAACACTCTTTGACTTAAATCAGAGTAAGATCTTTTTTCATCCACCTCCTAAAGTAATGGAAATAAAAACAAAAATAAACAAATGGGACCTAATGAAACTTCAAAGTTTTTTCACAGCAAAGGAAACCATAAACAAGATGAAAAGATAACACTTAGAATGGGAGAAATAATTTTCAAATGAATCAACAAACAAATGATTAATCCCCAAAATATATAAATGTCTCATGCAGCTCAATATTAGAAAAACAAACAACCCAATCCAAAAATGGACAGAAGACCTAAATAGACATTTCTCCAAACAAGACATACAGATGGCCAAGAAGCACATGAAAAGCTGCTCAACATCACTAATTATTAGAGAATTGCAAATCAAAACTACAGTGAGGTAACACCTCACACCAGTTAGAATGGGCATCATCACAAAATCTTCAAACAACAAATGCTGGAAAGGATGTGAAGAAAAGGGAACCCTCTTGCACTGTTGGTGGCAATATAAATTGATACAGCCACTACGGAGAACAGTATGGAGGTTCCTTAAAGAACTGAAAATATTATTACCATATGAGCCAGCAATCCCACTACTGGGCATATACCCAGAGAAAACCATAATTCAAAAAGACACATGCACTCCAATGTTCACTGCAGCACTATTTACAATAGCCAGGTCATAGAAGCAACCTAAATGCCTGACAGACGAATGAATAAAGAATTGTGGTACACATATAGAATAGAATATTACTCAGCTGTAAAAGGGAATGAAATTGGCTCATTTGTTGAGACGTGGATGGATCTAGAGACTGTCATACAGATTGAAGTATGTCAGAAAGAGAAAAACAAATATCATATATTAATGCATATATGTGGAACCTAGAAAAATGGTACAGATGAACCAGTTTGCAGGGCAGAAATTAAGACACAGATGTAGAGAACAAACATATGGGCACCAAGGGGGGAAAGCAGTGGTAGAGCAGGGGTGGTGGTGAGATGAATTGGGTGATTGGGAGTGACATGTATTGGCTGATGTGTATTAAATTGATGACTAATAAGAAAAAAAAATCTCTCAGAAATTTTACTTTATTATGAGTGCAATGTGAATTAACTTGATAATAAATTTATTAAAAAGCTATAAAATAAACTAGCCTAAGTGACTTTGGAAAATGGTGTTATTAATGGATAAAAAAAGATTTATACATAAATACTGTAACTCTATTTTAGGGTTGAGCAAACTGACTTGTGAACAAAATCTAGCCACCATCTTTTTTTTTATACGGCAAGCAAGCTAAGAGTGATTTTACAGTTTAAAATGTAAAATGTAACTCTAGTTATTTACAGACAAAGTTTACCAACCCCTATCCTACTATATGATTTTTTTTTCCATATAAGGGTGTGAGTTACCAACTCTGAAATTACTTTGTATATATCTGAGGTTGAAAAAATAAGTATATAGTTTATAAAATTATAGATAAGCAGAGCCCATATTTCACTGTCAGAGAAGGAAGTCACAAATAAGCAAGGGGAGGAGGGGAGGCTAGAATGAACCCCATGTTGCTGCATTAGAGTAAAGCATCTGTATGAACTCATGTTTATATTAGTATAGATAGATCAATAGAGTGATAGATGACAGATGGAGAAAAACATATATAGATACACATAAAAATAGATGTCTCTCTGTGTGTGTGTACATTCGTATATACAGTTATATTTGCTTGCTCTGCCAGCTGAGAGGGTCTAGAAGCAGTGACAACCCAGTAACTATGAGCATACCCATACCCAGATCTTAATCTGCAAATACCATTCTCCATTAAAATGAACTAGAACTTGGGCAAGGAAAATACAAGATGAACCTGAAACATAAAGAAGAAACTCTTTGACATTGGTCTTGGCATTCATTTTTTGGACATGACATCAAAAGCACTAATAAAAGCAAAAATCAAACACATAAGACTACATTAAACTGAAAAGCTTCTGCACAGCATAAGAAACAATCAACAAAATGAAAAAGTAACCTACACAATAGGAAAAATAACATTTGCAAACTATTAGCTACATGGTTAATATCCAAAAAATATTTTAAAATTCATACAAGTCAATAAGAAAAAACAAAAACCTGATTGAAAAAATGGGCAGAGGAATTCAATAGACATTTTTCAAAGAAGACATCTAACTGTCCAACAGGTACATAAAAAGAAGCTCAAAATCACTAATCAGTAGGAAAATGCAAATCAACACCTCAATGAGATACCACCTCACACCTATTAGGATGGCTATCACCAAGAAAACAAGAGGTAATAAGTATTGGTGACAATGTGGGGAAAAAAAGGGGGAACTCTTATACACTGTTGGTAGGAATATAAATTGGTTCAGCCACTATGGTAAACAATATGGCAGTTCCTAAAAAACCTAAAAATAGAACTACCATATGTTCCAGAAATTCCACTTCTGGATTTATATCCAAAGGAAATAAAAACAGGATATTGAAGAGATACATGCATGCCCATGTTTATGATATAGAAACAAGCTAAGTGCCTATGAATAACTGAATGGATAAAATAATGTGTACACACACACAACACACTACAGTAGAATATTACTCAACCATGAGAAAGGAGGAAATCCTGCCACTTGTGACAACACTGGTGGATCCTCAGGACATTATACTGAGATAAGTCAGGCAGACAAGTACTGAATTTCCATGAATATGTGGAATTTTAAAAAAGCCAAACTCATAAAAAACAGAAAGTAAAATGGTAGTTACCAGGGGCTTGGGGATGAGGGAATGGGAGAGATGTTATTTAAAGATACAAACTTACAACTAGTAGATAAATAACTCCTGGAGTTATAATGCACAGTATAGTGATTATAGATAATATTGTACCATAAATATCAAACTTGCTAGGAGACTATATTTTAATTATTCTCTCTAGAAAAGAAAGAAATGATAATTATATCATGTGATAAGGGGCTAGCTAACACTACAATGACAATTGTACAGAAATATATAAATATATAAAATCAACATGTTGTACACCTTAAACTTATACAAAGTTATGTCAAGTATATTTCAATAAAATAAAATAAACAAATGAGTAAATGGTATGGGATCTGTCAAATGGACACAGGGGCCAACATGAAAGACCTCTTACTGGTCAAACCTGGAAAAATTTGAACAAAAATATAAATAACAATATTATTATATAACTCAAAGAATATAATAAATAGATGTGACTCCATACTGTTATAAAAATATTGAATAAAAGTAAATGGGAGAAGGGACAACTTATCCTTACAGAAGAATTTAAAATAATATATTCTGATACTCTCCCCTCCAGGAGGTGTCATTTATTTAATACTTTCCCTCTCACACCTCCCTCCACCAGTATGGGACAGATAAACTTAGTGACTCACATCCAAAGAATAGAGTATGGGAAAAAAATCGTAACTTCTTCACAGTGGAGAGTATAGGCAAACACTACCTTAAGCAAGCAGTCATGTTTAATGTCACCAGTAATGTCATGTTGATATCATGAATTCCCTGATATGATATGATGAGAATGGTACTTCACTTCTGTGGTCTTCATCCTCAAACCCATAACCCTAGTCTAATCATGAGAAAACATCAGAAAAACCATATTTTAGGATTTTCCACAAAATACCTCACCAGTACTCTTTAAAAGTGTCAAGATCATAAAAAAGAAGAAAAATTTAGGAAACTGTCTCAGGTTAGAGAGACAAAGGAGACATAATAACAAATTGCAAAGTCTTATCCTGGATTGGATCCAGGAGCAGAAAAAGGATATTCATGGGAAAACAGTTGGATTTCAAATAAAATGTGTAGTTTAACGTTGTAATAATATTAGTTTCTTAGTTTTGATAAATGTACTCTGATTATGTAGAATAAAATTAGAAGAAGCTGAATGGAGGGCATATAAGAACTGAATAATTATCTTTGCCATTCTTCTGTGAAGTTAAACTTATTTGACAATAAAATGCTTATTATTCAGCTACATAAGAACTATTATGTGAACTAAATAATTCAACACATAAGAACTATTTTTCTAACGGCCATTTTTCTATAACTTGATGTATTCATCCACATCTTCAAACACATTTAATTTGAGCATGAAACTGACTTTCAATGAAATAATAGCCTTTATTTCACTCTAAGGGCAGTGGTATTCTGAACTGATAGGGGAAACAATGTGGAATTAAAAAAACATGGATAAAGAGTAAAGTAATTTTGCTTCAAAAAGAGAACACGTATATAGTCCATACAGTGACTCATGATTGTGAGTATTCATTATTGACAAAATCCATTAGCACACTGCCATCTAGGTACAGTCCATAAATTCGCCTAACTTTCATTTCTTTGATGGATTTTTAGGAAAAAAAAAAATGTTTAGCTAATACCAGACTGATTGTCACATTTGATATTGGTTCACTGAGAGGGTATTTCCACATTCCAGATTGTGCAGAGGAAAATGTGTTTTTTACCAAAACTATGTTAGAAACCTTGAAAGGTTCAGAAGCTCATTTCAGATAAACTCTTCAACCTTATACAGATGTGATATGCCACAGCTATAAAATTGAGCTGAAAATTTCCTAAGTACATGCTTTCTTACAAGATTCCTAGAACCATGTCTTATTTCTTCTAGCAAGGCTTGCAAATAAAACAAGTTTTTATCTGGAAGTCAGTAACTCTAATAGCAGTATTAAAGGAAGATATTTCATGTGCTTGAGGATTCGCGATTCTCTTTGCTCTGTTACTCATTGCCCTGATTAAAGTTAGAGGTCAAGACAAAGCAGGGACCAAAGTCACTAAAAAGTCTATTCTTTCCTCGTTTCCATTTTCCCCAATTTTTAATCAGTAAGTCATAAAGCAGGTAAGAACATGTTAGAAGTGAAATGACAACACTAAAAAATCGAAAACTTTTCTCCTCCTGGAAACGTACTACTACTTTATAATATTTCGAACTCTATTTCTTCTGACTTGATAATTACATTAAATTCCACACACAAAGAAAATGTTTTGAAGAGCTAAAACTTCAGACCAAGTTGGTAAATTTCAAAGAAGAAACACAATTTGGGGTTTGATTAAGAGAAGCTGTCTTGCCATGGAATCTATTATATTTCCTCCTTTTTTTTTTTTTTTTTTTTTTGCGGTACGCAGGCCTGTCACTATTGTGGCCTCTCCCATTGCGGAGCACAGGCTCCGGACGCGCAGGCCCAGCGGCCATGGCTCACGGGCCCAGCCGCTCCTTGGCATGTGGGATCCTCCCGGACCGGGGCACGAACCCGCGTCCCCTGCATCGGCAGGTGGACTCTCAACCACTGTGCTGCCAGGGAAGCCCTATTTCCTCCATTTTTGAACACAATTTCTTGCTTTCCATTTCACCTGTACTTCTTTGCCTGCTCTTTCTTCCTCTTGGGAAATATATTCAAATTTCTCTTTTCCTACTGACTGTAATGCTACCTAAAAATTTCCCTTGGCTTTTCCTTAGGACTGAAACTCTTCTATAGCATTGCATCTTGTTTTTATTTCCCACTTCTTTTTGTTGACTTTATCCAAGCAGTTTCTAAGAGAGATTTCTTGCATAATTAATGAGTGGACATTATTTTATTTTTTATGCTTATCATGACATCATCTTTGTGTACTGTTTTAAGAACACTGACTCCTATCTTATAAATACACAGGAAAATCTCCCTGGCTGAAGAAATGCTACAGGATAACATTAAAAATTTTAAATGTTTGTAGTTCTGTTTCAGGAAATAGAATTCTTCTGAACATACAGAACAATGATGTAAATGTTTCTTATCTTAATCAGGGCATTTGTTTCTCTGTTCTCACAACTCTTTATTTGTATGTTCTATACTAGAAATTGCTTATTTTTATTAGATTTTTCAGAGAAAAATGTAAGAGTTTTATGCTGTTATGATTATGTGATGGTGATTGAGTGTTACTGTTTCAAGGGTTATGGGGCCAACCACTAAGATATTTGTTAGAAGGATTTACTGCTTTAAGTTTTTCCTCCTAGCATGACCAATAAGTGTCCTCATATTAAAAATGTTGCAAGAAGACTGGAACTTACCTAATTTCATGTTTTAGGGGGCAATGTAATAATGAAATTTAATATATAGTGCTTTCCTATAAAGACTTCAAAAAATATCACATAGAAAGAACCAGGAGAATCCAAAGAAATAGATGAAATACACAAATTTCTTTAAACATAAAAATTACTAAAACTATAAAAAGATATATAGTACATCTGAACAGTCTTATGTCTACTGAATCTGAATTAACTATCTTCCCAGAGGTCAAATTAGATTCACTGCTGAATTCTCCCAAACCAAAAGGAAATATTGCCATCCTTATACAACTATGCCAGAGAATAAAAAAGAAGACCTATTTTTCAAATTATTTCATGATCCTAGTAAAACTTTGATATATCTGTCATTCAAATGAAAACAATGATTTATGTAAAAAATGTAGTTAGATTACATGAAAAAATATAACATATCTGTCATTTCATATTTTAATTTGACCTTAAAAACTAGAAAATATAGTGCTAATCTTAGAACTGTAAAATTAGCAACAAAAAGTCCAGTCTATATTGCCTTTTCTGCTACAACATTTGGGCCAGCACTGCTGAGTTTTGTAGATGGAACTCTTATTTAGACTTATTCTATAGAAACGTGGAGAAGCAAACAGAGTAGTAGTGTCAGATATGGATTAGACTGATTATTTCCATCATGATATTGACAAAGAGGTTACCATGTTTTTCCATTCCCTTAAACACTTACACTCAGTACCAAGAAGAATGGTAAAGAATTTTAGTTTATTCATATCATTTTTCTAAGTTGTATATACAGTTATGGATCTGATATTTAGCTTAAGAATAGTCATTGAATAATTGAAAATTTTAAAAAATCATGTAAGTTAAATTCTCCCATCATGGAATACTTTGCTAAAGAATTGAAATATTTCTACAAACAATTAGGAAAGCTATATATCATTTTTTAAAAATGTCTTTTTGGTGGAACTAAAGAACTCTGGAGTCAAACAACAAGTAAGGGGCCAAAATATCAGAAAGAAGGGAACTGGCAAGAGATGATGCAATATTCTGTATCCACATTCCCCCTCAGTACCTCTGTTATTATTTGCTGTTTTGGAAAGGCCAAGAAGCTAGAGAGTGAGTGCAGGTGGAGGGCTTTTTGTTATTAAGCAGAATTTTGACAATTTCTTGGGTGAAGTGACATAAAGGTGAGTGTTGGCTGCCAAAGTAGCCAGAAAATTTCCTGGGATGGGCATTTACCTTTTAATAAGGAAAACCTAGCAAAGTGTTACTGAAACTCTGACAGTTTTCACTTGAAGCATATTGAAGCCTTCAGGTGCACAGGGCAGTAGAATAAGAAGTAAGGTCAAGAGCCACTGATTGATAGACCTGAGTTTTTTACAGTTTTGTAGTGCAGAGGTGAAAAAAATATTGCTAGATATTTCCAAAAGATCTTCCAAAAAAATGGTGGGGGCTAGAATTAATCCCAGATCTCAGTTAGAAACAGAGGTGGGCTATGCCACTAGGAGTGTATGTACTTCCTACAAAATTGTAAACAGCTTCTAGTGAACTCAGTCCCTCTTGTCCTCCTGGACATATCACAAGAAAAAAAAATGAATGAAACAAAAGATGGAGATGAAAAAATATACTAAATATAGAGTAGTGTAGAGAAGACATATATTATAGAGTTAAATTAGTAACATACATGTAATTAGATTCCCACAGAGAACAGAAAGCGAGAATGGGGAAGAAACAATAGATAATATATGAGAATTTTCCAAATCTGTTCATGGGTAAAATAAAGATAAAGAAGCCCTAAATATGTAAGGTAAGATAAATACAAAGAAAACACAGCTAAATCTATCATATTAAAACTGATAGGTAAGTCACTATATTAAAATAATAAGGGGTAAAAATCATATTCTCCTCATAGTAGAGTAAGAATATTTGATAAAATTCAACATACATTCATGATAAAAATATGAATCTTAGCAAATTTAAGTTGAAAGAGGACATCCTTCACACTTAAAAAAATATCTACAAAGAACAGTAGCAATTATAATTAATGGTCAAATACTGAAAGGTTTTCACTGGAGACTGGGAATCAAAAAAGAATACTCAATAGAGGAGCAGGAAATGAGGATTTCTCCCAACAGGGATTCTCAGGCTTTCCTCTGGTAACATGAATGCTGCCTTTCAGAGAATATGTGGAAGAATAGAGGATGCTGAGGGCTGATGGTTGAGATCAAAGTATGTAAGTACTATAGAAGCCTCTAGTTTCCACTCCAGGCAACATTTCAGTGTGAAATTAGAAGAGGTGCTCTCCATTTTTTGCCCTTCCTTTAGAGTACCAGAGACCTTTGGGTACTTTAAAAAGCAAGGGAGACTTTCAACAAGATGTTGGCTTAAAAGGAACCTGAGCTCACCTCCTCTCATAATCACACCCAAATCACAGCTAATTGCTGAACAACCATCAATAAAATGAACTTAGATCTACCAAGAAAAGATATGCTACATCCAAAGACATAAGGAAGAAAGCACAAGACAGCACAAGGGGCACACACACAATATAATCAAATCCCACCCCACCTGGGTGGGTGACCCACAAACCAGAGAATAATTGTATCACAGAAGTTATCCAAGAGCACTGACAGCTCTGAGCCTCATGCCAGGCTCCCCAACCTAGGGGTCTGGCAACAGGAGGAGGAGCCCTGAGAGCAGTTTGCTTTGGAGGCCAGCAGGGCTTGAATGCAGAAGATCCCAGGACTGGGGCAAACAGAGACTCCACACTTGGAGGATGCACACAAGGTCTACTGTGTACTGAAACTCATAGCAAAAGAAGTGACTTCATAGGGGCCTGGCCCAGACCTACCTGCTGGTCTTGGAGGATCTCCTGGGGAAGTGGGGTTAGCTGTGGCTCTCTCTGGGGTCACAAAAGCTGGTGGAAGACATAGGAGGGACCTACATGACCTCTGGCTGGAGACAGACATTTTGAATCCCTTGGCACAGAGACCTGGCCCCACCCAACAGCCTGTAAGCTCCAGTGCTGGAATTCAGGCCAAATAACAAACAAGGCAGGAATGCAGCCCCACTCATCAGCAGACAAGCTCTCTAAAGACTTCCTGAGCCCACAGCCACCTCTAGACACACCACTTGACACCATCCTGCCCACAAGAGGGTCAAGATCCAGATCTACCCACCAGTGGGCAGGCACCAGCCCCTCCCACAAAAAAACCTGCATAAGTCTCTAGACCAACCACAGCCACCATGGAGCAGACACCAGAAGGAAGAAAACTATAACCCTGCAGCCTGTGGAACTGTGTCCACAAAAGCAGGTCAGAACTTACCCTGGAACTGGCTGGTTCCTGGCTCTTGGATGATGAGAGGGTAGTGTACTACTAGGACAAATAGGAAATCCCCTATAAAGGCCACTTCTCCAAGGCTGAGAAACATAAGTAAAAATACAAATAGAAATTTAACCAAAATGAGATGACAAAGAAATATGTTCCAGACAAAGGAACAAGATAAAACCCCAGAGGAACAACGAAGTGAAGTGGAGATAGGCAATCTACCTGAGAAAGAATTCCAAGTAATGATCATAAAGATGATCCAAGAACTTGGGGAAACAATGGTTGCACAGATCAAGAAATTACAAGAAGTTCTCAGCAAAGAGACAGAAAATATAAATAACAACACCAAACAGAGTTGAAGAATACAATAGCTGAAATGAAAAATACATTAGAAGTAATCAATAACAGAATAAATGAATCAGAAGAACGAACCAGTGAGCTGGAAGACAAAGGGGTGGAAATCACTTCAACAGAACAGAATAAAGAAAAAAGAATGAAAAGAAATAAGGACAGTTTAAAATATGTCTGGGACAACAACAAACACACCAACATTTGCATTATAGGGGTCCCAGAAAGAGAAGAGGGAGAGAAAAAACCTGAGAAGATATTTGAAGGGATAGTAGCTGAAAACTTCCCTAATGTGGGAAAGGCAACAGTCACCCAAGTCCAGGAAATGCAGAGTCCCATGTAGAATTAACCCAAGGAGGAACATGCCAAGACACACAGTAATCAAATTGACAAAAATTGAAGACAAAAAGAAAATACTAACAGTAACAAAGGAAAAGCAACAAATAACATACAAGGGAATCCCCATAAAACTAGCAGCTGCTTTTTCAGCAGAAACCCAACAGGCCAGAAGAGAGTGGCATGATATATTTAAACTGATGAAAGGGAAAAACCTACAACCAAGAATACTCTACCCAGTAAGTCTCTCATTCAGATTTGATGGAAAAATCATCAGCTTTACAGGCAAACAAAAGCTAAAAAATTCAGCACCACAAAAGCAGCATTACAACAAATGTTAAAGGAAGTTCTTTAAGTGGAAAAGAAAAGGCCACAACTAGAAACAAGAAAATTACAAAATGGGAAAGCTCACCAGTAAGGGCAAACATGTAATAAAGGTAGGAAATCATCCACCTACAAATATGATATCAAAACCAGTAATCATGAGATGAGGAGAGTACAAAGTCAGGATATTTGAAATGCATTTGAAATTAAGAGATCAGCAACTAAAAATAAACATGTATACATATAGACTGCTACATGGAAACGTCATGGTAACTGCAAATAAAAGAATCTATAATAGATATACACACAATAAAGAAAAAAGAATCTAAACACAACACTAAAGATAGTCATCAAATCACAAGAGTAAAGAACAAAAAAGGAAGAAAAAAGACCTATTAAAACAATTCCACAACAATTAACAAAATGGCAATAAGAACATACATATCAATAATTACCTTATGTGTAAACAGATTATATACTCCAACCTAAAGACAAGGATTGGTCTAATGGATACAAAAATAAGACCTGAATATATGTTGTCTGCAAGAGACCCACTTCAGATCTAGAAAGACATACAGACTGAAAGTGAGGGAATGGAGAAAGATATTCAATACAAATGGAAATCAAAAGAAAGCAGGAGTAGCAATACTCATATCAGACAAAACAGACTTTAAAATAAAGACTATTACAAGAGACAAAGAAAAACAATACATAATGATCAAGGGATCAATCAACGAAGATGATATAACAATTGTAAATATATATGCACCCAAAAAGAAGCACCTTAATATAGAAGGCAAATACTAACAGCCATAAAGGGATAAATCGACAGTAACACTATAATACTGGGGGACTTTAACACTCCACTTATGTCAATGGACAGATCATCCAGACAGAAAATCTGTAAGGAAACACATGACACATTAGAACAGATGGACATAACTGATATTTATTGAGCATTCCATCTGAAAGCAGCAGAATACACATTCTTCTCAAGTGCACATGGAATATTCTCCAAAATAGATAACGTCCTGGGTCAAAAAGGAAGACTTGATATGTTTATGAAAACTGAAATCACATCAAGCATCTTTTCTGAATACAATGCTATGAAATCAACTACAGGAAAAAAACCTGCAAAACCCCCAAACACATGGAAGTTAAACAATATGGTACTAGACAACCAATGGATTACTGAAGAAGCTAAAGAGGAAATCAAAAAATACCTAGACAGAAATGAAAATGAAAACACAACAATCCAAAACCTATGGGACATGGCAAAACCAGTTCTAAGAGGGAAGTTTATAGCAGTACAAGCTTACCTCGGGAAACAAGAAATATTTCAAATAAACAACCTAAACTTCCACCTAAAAGAAGTAGAGAAAGAAGAACAAACAAAACCCAAAGTTAGTAGAAGGAAAGGAATAATAAAAAACAGAGCAGAAGTAAATGAAATAAAGACTAAGAAAACATTAGAAAAGATAAATGAAACTAAAACCTGGTTCTTTGGAAAGATAAACAAAAATGAGAAAACTTTAGCCAGACTCATAAAGAAAGAAAAGGAGGGGGTCCAAATGAATATAATCAGAAATGAAAAAGGAGAAATTACAAATGACACCACAGAAATACAAAGGATCATAAGAGACTACTATGAGAAACTATATGCCAATAAAAGTGACAACCTAGAGGAAATGGACAAATTCTTAGAAAGGTACAATCTCCCAAGACTGAACCAGGAAGAAATAGAAAATATGAGCAGACCAATTACACATACTGAAATTAAATCTGTAATTTAAAAAACTCTCAGCAAACAAAAGTCCAGGACCAGATGGCTTATTCTAACAAACATTTAAATGAGAGTTAACACATATCCTTCTGAAACTATTACAAAAAATTGCAGAGGAATGAACAATTCCAAAATCATTCTATAAGGACACAAATACCCTGATACCAAAACCAGACAAAGATACCACAAAAAAAGAAAATTATAGGCCAATAACACTGCTGAACATAGATACAAAAATTCTCAACAAAATACTAGCAAACTGAATCCAACAATACATTAAAAGGATCATACAACATGATCAAGTGGGATTTATCCCAAGGATGCAAGGATTTCTCAATATCCACAGATCAAACATTGTGATACAGCATAATAACAAATTGCAGAATAAAAACAATATGATCATCTCAATAGACGCAGAAAAAGCTTTTGACAAAAGTCAACACCCATTTTGATAATAACTCTCCAGAAAGTGGGCAGAGAGGGAACCTACCTCAACATAATAAAGGTCACATATGACAAACCCACAGTTAAGATCATACTCATTGGTGAAAAACTGAAAGCATTTCCTCTACGATCAGGAACAGTACAAAGATGTCCACTCTCACCCCTTTTATTCAACACAGTATTGGAAGTCCTAGCCAGAGAAAGTAGAGAAGAAAAATAAATAAAAGGAATCCAAATTGGAAAAGAAGAAGTAAAACTCTCACTGCTTGCAAATGACATGATGCTATACATAGAAAATTCTAAAGATGCTACCAGAAAACTATTAGAGCTAATCAATGAATTTAGTAAAGTCACAGGATACAAAAATTAATATGCAGAAATCTCTACACTAACAACAAAATATTAGAAAGGGAAATTAAGGAAACAATCCCATTTGTCATTGCATCAAAAAGAATAAAATACCTAAGAATAAACCTACCTAAGGATGCAAAAGAGTCATACCCTGGAAACTCTAAGATGCTGATGAAAGAAATTGAAGATGACACAATCAGATGGAAAGATATACCACGATCTTGAATTGGAAGAATCAACACTGTCAAAGTGACCATATTACCCAAACAATCTACAGATTCAATTCAATCTGTACAATTCAATACATTTCCTATCAAATCACCAGTGGCATTTCTCACAAAACTAGAACAAAAAAAATTTAAATATTGTATAGAAACACACAAAAGACCCCGAAAAGAAAAAGCAGTATTGAGAAAGAAAAATGGAGCTAGAGGAATCAAGTCCTTTGACTTCAGACTATACTACAAAGGAACAGTCATCAAAACAGTATGGTACTGGCACAAAAACAGAAATGTAGCTCAATGGAACAGGATAGAAATAACCTCATGCACCTATGGTATAATAAATTAATATATGACAAAGGCAAGAATACTGTGGAGAAAAGAGACAGTCTCTTCAATAAATGGTGCTGGGAAAACTGGACTAGTATGTGTGAAAGAATGAAATTAGAACATTCTCTAGCATCATACATAAAAATAAACTCAAAATATAAGACCAGAAACTATAAAACTCCTAGAAGAAAACATAGGCAGGACACTCTGACATAAATTGCAGAAATACAGAAATTCCTCTACGTAAGGAAACTTCAAGTTGCAAAATTTAAAAGACGCGAACATGCATTTGCATGTCCAGTCATGTAACTTGTCACATGTGTGCATCATGTGGTTGTGCTTTTGTGTACTTTGTATACTGTACAGTATTGTATAGAGTACAGTAGTGCAGTATCTTTATTTCAAGCCCAGGATGTCTGGAAGCAAATGAAAAAGCAGTGGTGATATAGCTGGTACTGCTAAGAAGCACTAAGCAATAATGATGGAAACAAAAGTGAAAATAACAGAGAGAGAAGCAAGGCAAAAATATGGTAGATGTCACTCATTCTTATAACATGAATAGTTCAACCATCAGCATGATTCTAAAGAAAAAGGGCAAGATCATGGAACGTGTTAAGTCTGTTGTGCTGATGATATCAATGATAATATCATAGAAGAAGTGTGGAAAAGTGATGGAGGAGATGGAGAAACTTCTCAGTGTGTGGATGCAGAATCAGAATCAACATCCAGTCCCATTCAGCTTAGTGCTGATTTAAGAGAAAGCTAAAAGCATTTATGAAGACTTGAAGAAGAAACACAATGAAGAATCTGAGGACATATCTTTTAATGCCAGCCATGGCTGGTTTAATCGGTTCAACGCTAGAGCCAACCTTCACAATGTAAAAGTAAGTAGTGAGGCAGTGAGTGCAGGTATGGTAGCTGCCTGGGAATTTTCTGAAATGCTTGAGAAATTATTGATGAAGGCGCATATTTACTTGAGCAGGTTTTTAATGTGGATGAGACAGAACTGTACTGGAAGAGCATGTCAGATCGAAGTTACATCAGTAAGGCGGAAAAGTTGATGCCAGGCTATAAAGCAGCAAAGGACAGGCTAACTCTGTTGTTTGGTGGCAATGCTTCCACTGATACGAAGCTGAAGTCTCTGTTAGTTTATCATTCAGAGAAACCAAGAGTCCTTAAAAACATAGCCAAGGGCTCTCTTCCTGTTGTGTGGAAGAGTAACCAAAAGCCTGGGTTACACAGGCCATTTTCCAGGACTGTTTTTTTCACCACTTTATCCCAGAGTTAGAGAAATACTGCTTGGAGAAGGACATCTCATTCAACATTTTTTAGCTGCTCAACAATGCTGCCAACCCCTATTCATGGATGACTTTCATGCCAATGTTAAAGTAGGGCATCTGCCACCAAATACCACGTCGCTCATCCAACCTATGGACCAGGGAGTTATAGCAACTTTCAAGAAATATTATTTATGTCACACTTTTCATCAGGCAGTAAAGGTGAGTGACAAATCAGGATCACCTTGCAACAATTTTGGAAGGACTATAACATCTACAAGGCCACCAAAAGCATTGACTTTTCTTGACATAAGGTTACGGTCTTCACAATGAATGGGGTTTGGAAGAACCTTTGCCCTCAGTTTGTTCACAATTTTCGTGGATTTGAGAAGGTGGATGAGGAGTCCAAAGAGGTCTTCATCAACTAAGTGACTCTCAGAGAGAAGCTGGAAATAGATCTGCAAGATGACAACTTCATTGAACTCCTTGCTATGCAACATGGGGAGCTTACTAATGAAGACCTGATGGAATTGGAGGTCCCAAGAAAGGATGAAGAGAGACAAGAGGAAGAAGAAGTAACTGAAGAACTGAAGAGATTAACGACACAGGGAACGGCAAGGGAATTTTCTTTATTTGAGGAGGCACTGTTAGTTTTTGAGTCACAGGACCTGAAGGTAGAATGGTACATGAAGGTTGCAGCAGCTGTTCAGAATGCAATCCAGTGCTACTGTGTCATCTATGATGAGAAAAAAAGAGCTACTACCCAGACATCACTGGATCATTTTTTGAAGAGGGTAGATAGAATTGAATTCAGCAAGTAACAAGAACCTGTGTCATCGTCAGGCATGAGTGAAATTTCAGCTTGCCCTCTGTCTCCTATTGTTGATGATCCTTCAGCTCTACCACATCCTCCCTCCACTCCCTCCTCCAGTCAGTAACTCTTCTTGCCTGTTCACTCAATGTCAGCCCCTGTATGCCAGCTGTTGTACTGTACTACTGTACTTTTCAAGGTACTGTACTGTACTGTAAGATTAAAAATGTTTTCTTCATTTTTTGTGTTTGTTTTTATATGTATTCTTTGTGTGAAAAGTATTATGAACCTATTACAATACAGTACTATACAGCCAATTGTGTTAGTTGGGTACCTAGGCTAACTTTGTTGGACTTACAGACAGCTTAGACTTACAAATGTGCTCTTGGAAAAAAACTTGTTTGTATGTAGGGGACTCACTGTATCGTTTGGGGTATGTCTCTTAGAGTAGTAGAAATAAAAACAAAACTAAATGAGGCATAATGAAACTTAAAAGCTTTTGCATAGCAAAAGAAATCATAAACTAAACTAAAAGACAACCTACAGAATGGGAGAAAACATTTGATAACAATGCACCTGACAAGGGATTAATTCCAAAATATACAAACAGCTCATACAGTTCAACATCAAAAAAACCAAATAACCCAATCAAGAAATCGGCAGAAGAGGTAAATAGATATTTCTTCAAAGAAGACATAAAGATGTCCAAGAGGCATATGAAAAAATGCTCAGCATCACTAATTATTAGAGAAATGGAAATCAAAACTACAATGAGATATCACTTCACACCAGTCAGAATGGCCATCATCAAAAAGTCTACAGACAATAAATGCTGGAGAGGGTGTGGAGAAAAGCAAACCCTTTTACACAGTTGGTGGGAATGTAAATTGGTACAGTCACTATGGAGAAAGTATGGAGGTTCCTTAATAAACTAAAAATAGAGTTACCATATGATCCAGCAATCCCGCTTCTGGGCATATATCTGGAGAAAACTCTGATTCAAAAAGATAAACGCACCCCAATGTACATAGCAGCACTATTTACAATAGCCAAAACATGGAAGCAACGTAAATGTCCATGGACAGATGAGTGGATAAAGAAGATGTGGTACTTATATACAATGAAATATTACTCAGCCATAAAAAAGAATGAAATAATGCCATTTGTAGCAACATGGATGGGCCTGGATATTATCATACCAAGTGAATTAAGTCAGACAGAGAAAGACAAATATCATATGATATCACTTATATGTAGAATCTAAAAAACTACAAATGAACTTATTTACAAAACAAATAGAGTCACAGATGTAGAAAACAAACTTATGGTTATCAGGGGAGAAAAATGGGAGAAGGATAAATTGGGAAATTGTTATTGACATATACACAGTACTATATATAAAGTAGGTAACTAATAAGGACCTACTGTATAGCACAGGAAACTATACTGAATATTATGTAATAATCTATAATGGAAAAGAATCTGAAAAAGAATATAAATGAATCAATGTCCTGTATACCTGAAACTTACATGATATTGTATTCAGCTATGTCAATAAAAAATTTAAAAAATAAAATTAAAAAATAAAAGAATACCCAATATAACCATTTCTGCATGATGCATCTTGAAGTTACTAGCTGATAAAGTTATTAGGTGAATAAATAAATTCATACAAACTGAAAATGAAAAATCTAAAACTGTCATTAGTTGCAGAATTTTTAAAGTATTATTTATAATAGCAATACAAACCAAATTATATCTTGGGAAATTCTAGTAAGTTGTGCAATATTTTTATCAGAGAACAATTAAAAAATTTGACAGAAAGTAAAGAGCACCTAAATGAATGAATCGTTAGACTATGTACCTGGACTGGAAGATATAATCAATGAAAATATGATTTTTTTCTCCTTTCTTGTATAGAAACTGGTTATTTATTTTAAAATGATAAATAATGTTCATAAAAACATTAATTGCACTAATCTCACATATATAACTTACATATTATATGTATGTAACACCTATTTAATTGGCACTTAGATCAAGATTCAGAATGTTTTCTGAATCTCTGGATGTTTTCCTCCTATACATTCCTCCTATACATTCCAGTCTGTAGCACTCACCATAGGTAAATTTATTCTGACCTCAAACTGTGCTTGAACTTCATATGAATAAAACTATGTATGCTAAGACTTGAATCAAGGTGGCAGAGTAAAAGGACGTGGAGATCACCTCTCCCCAGCCCCCAAACACACCAAAAATACATCTACACATAGAACAATTTTTACTGAAAACTAACGGGAAATTGGCAGGACTCCTGTACAACCAAGGTTGTAAAAAAGATACACATGTAATTGAGTAGAAAGGGAAGAAAAGCAATTGAGTCAGGATCTGTGCCCCTGGGATGGGACTCAGAGGAAAAGGGTGATTACACAGTAGGACACCAACCCTGGGGAGTGAGTGGTTTGAGCCAAATGTTGGACGTCCCAGTTCTGGGGTCTTACATGGGAGAGACAAGCACCCTGGGCAGGTTGGAAAACTCTAAGACTAATAGAAGAGCTCTGGGAAGCCTGTACTTCACTTGTGAGGAGCGCACTCTTACAAGATTTCTTCCAAGGCAGGGCAGAGAAAGGTCTGCTGTTGTGGCTGCTAGTTTCCTGCCCCTGCCTTGGCTTGCACCCCATCCAGAGCTGAGTGAGGACTCCAGCTCTACTACTCAGTCTAAGTCACCGTGCAACACTGGATCTTCGGCAGCCAAGACTGGGGAAAAGCCTTGACCTTTGGATGCAGAGGAGGCCCAATCCCAGCGCTGAGTCTGGGTGGGGTCGCAGTGGCCACTGTTAGCGTTTAATCAAGTACTGCCTCAGAAGCAGCCCAGATCTTTGATGGCTGCCACTCTACCACACCTTACCACCCCCCATATATATTGAGAAGCCACATGGACCTTACCTGTCCTGCGAGGTGAGTCCACACCAGAGCAGAGGTGGCAGAGGATGGGGGCAGTGATTGACTGTGAGGAACAAAGATGACTTGCACTCAAGGCTGCATAAGTGATCTGGAAGACAGAATAATGGAAATCACCCAATCATAACAACAAAAAGAACAAATTTTTAAAAAATGAAAACAATTTAAGAGATCTCAAGGATAACAGTCAGCATACCAACCTTCACATTATAGGGGTTCTAGAAGAAGAGAGAGAGAGAAGGGAATCAAAAATGTATTTGAGGAAATTACAACTGAAATCTTCCAAGACCTGATTAAGGAAACCAATATCCAGGTACAGGAATCACAGAGTGTCCCAAATAAGATGAACCCAAACAGACCTACACCAAGACATATCATAAATAAAATGGAAAAAGTTAAAGAAAATTCTAAAGGCAACAAGAGAAAATCAAGAAGTCAGATAAAAGGGAACACCCAAAAGGCTGTGAGCTGATTTCTCTGCAGAAACTTTGTAGGCCAGAAGGGACTGGCATGATGTATTCAAAGTGCTGTGAGTGGAAAACCTGCAACCCAGGATACTCTACACAGCAAGATTAACATTTAGAATAGAAGGAGAGACAAAGAACTTCTCAGATAAACAAAAAGTAAAAGAGCTTATCAATACTAAATCTACCCTAAAAGAAATGATAAAGGGTCTTCTTTAAGTGGAAAAGAAAAGGCTGTAACAAGAAGTAAGAATCTATTAAAAAGGGAAAATCCCACTAGGAAAGCCAAATGTGTAGTAAGGACAGAGGATCAAGCACTTAAATATGCCAGTACAATGACAAAAAGCAAAAAATGTAAAAGCAGCTATAACTACAACAAATAGTTAAGAGATAAACATGAAGATGTAACTCTGACATCAAAAACACAAAATGTGGGAGAGAGGAATAAAAAAGATCTTTTAAAATATGTTTGCACTTAAATGAAGTTTAAAACAAGTAGATATAGGTTAACATATATGAACAAATTAAAAATCTACAATAGATACAAAAAAACTAAAGAGAAAGGAACAAGGGCATACTACTAATGGAAATCATCAAACCACAAGGGAAGAGACAAAAAAAAGAAGAAATGGACAAAGAAGAACTACAAAAACAACCAAAAAACAAGCAATAAAATGGCAATAAGTACATACCTATCAATAATTACTTCAAATGTCAATGAACTAAATACTCCAATCAAAAGACATAGGGTGGCTGATTGAATCAAAAACCTCTGACCCTTCTATATGCTATGTACAAGAGGCTCACTTCAGAGCTAAAGACACACAGAGTGAAAGTGAGAGATGGAAAAAAATATTTCATGAAAACAGAAATGACAAGAAAGTAGGGGTAGCAAGACTCCTATCAGACAAAGTGGAGTTTAAAACAAAGGCTATAATAAAAGACAAAGGAGGGCATTATATAATGATAAAAGGGTCAATACAGGAAGAAGATATTACATTCATTTACTTATATGCACCCAATACAGGAGCACCTAAAAATATAAAGCAAATATTAACAGACATAAAAGAAGAAATTGATAATTATACAATAATAATCAGGGAATTTAACATCAATGGATTCATCCAGACAAAATATAAGGCAACAGTGGTCTTAAATGACACAATAGACTAGTTGGATTTAACAGATGTCAAGAGGGCGTTACAACCCAAAACAGCAGAATACACATTCTTTTCATGCGCACATGAAATGTTCTCCAGGTTAGATCATATATTAGGCCACAAAACAACTCCCTCAACAAAGTTAAGAGGACAGAAATTAACATCAAGTTATTTTTTTCTAACAATTTTGTGAAACTTGGAATCAATTTCAAATGGAAAAATGGGAAAAGAACAAACACATGGAGACTAAACAACATGCTTCTAAAATAACCAATGGGTCAATGAAGAAGCCAAAGAAAAAAAATCAGAAGATGTCTTGAAATAAATGAAAATAGAAACAACACTACAAAAACTATGGGATGCAGCAAAAGCAAGAGGCAAGTTTATAGCAATACAGGCCTACCTCAAGAAACAAGAAAAACATCAAATAAATAACATAACTTTACTGCCTAAATAAATTAGAAGAAAAACAAAGCTCAAAATTAGTATAAGGAGGAAATATTAAAGATAATAAGGAAATAAATAAAATAGATATCAAAAAAAAAGAGTAAAGGTCAATGAAACCAAGAGCTGATTATTTGAAAAGATAAAAAAAAAAAAAAACTGATATAATTTTACCCAGGCTCACCAAGAAGAAAAGAACCTCCCTGTTCTCCAAAAAAAAAAGAAAGAAAGAAAGAGGAGACATAACCCATACCATGAAGATACAAAAGAATACACTACCCAAAAAGAAAATTACAGGCCAAAATCTTTGAATACAGATGCAAAAATCCTTAACAAAATATTAGCAAACCAAATTCAACAATAAAAAAAGGATCATAAACCATGATCAAGTTCAATTTATTCGAGGGACATAAAGATGATTCAATATTCACAAATCAATCAATCTGATAAACCACATTAACAAAAATGATAAAAACCACATGATCATTTCAATAGATGTAGAAAAATAATTTGATAAAATTCAACTCTCATTCATGATAAAACACTCATCAAAGTAAGTATAGAAGGAACATATCTCCACATAATAAAGGCCATTTATGACAAACCCACAGCTAACATCATACTCAATGGTGAAAATTTAAAAGCCTTTTGTCTAAATTTAGGAACATGACAAGGATGCCCATACACACCACTTCTATTTAACATAAGATTGGAAATCCCAGTCACAGCAAGCAGACAAGAAAAAGAAATAAAAGGCATCCAAGTTGGAAGGGAAGAAGTAAAACTGTCACTATTTGCAGATGATATGATACTTTATAAGGAAAACCCTGAAGTCTCTACTCCAAAACTGTTAGAACTAATAAATTCAGCAAAATTGAAAGATTAAATATTAATATACAGAAATCTGCTGCTTTTCTATACACTAATAATGAACAATCAGAAAGAGAAAAATTAAAAAGAAAAACTCATTTAAAATCAGACCATAGAAAATAAAATACCTAGAAATAAACTTAACCAAGGAAGGGAAAGACTTATAAAGACCTATACTCTGAAAACAATAAAACAATGATGAAGGAAATTGAAGATGATACAAAGAAAATAAAAGATTTCTCATGTTCTTAGACTGGAGGAATTATTACTGTTAAAATGGTCATAGTACCCAAAGCAATTTACAGATTTAATGTAATCCCTATCAAAATACCCATGATCTTTTTCACAGAAGGAGAACAAATACTACTAAAATTCATATAGAACCACAAAAGACCCCAAATTGCCAAAGCAATCTTGAGAAAAGAGAACAAAGCTGGAGGTATCACCCTCCCAGACTTTAGACTATACTACAAAGCTACAGTAATGAAAACAGCATGTTACCAGCACAAAAACAGACATATAGATCAATGGAATGGAATAGAGAGCCCACAAATAAACCCACACAATCATGGTCAATTAACCTATGACAAAGGAGGCAAAAATATATAATGGAGAAAAGACAGTCTCTTCAATAAGTGGTGCTGGAAAAACTGGACAGCTACATGTAAAAGAGTGATATTAGAACATATCCTCACACTATATAGAAAATTAAACTAAAACTGGATTCAAAACCTAAATGTAAAATCTGAAACCTTTATTTCAGGAGTTTTATCTGAAATAAAACTCCTAGAAGAGAACATAAGCAGAACACTCTTTTACATAAATCTTATCAATAATTTTTTGTATCAGTCTCATAAGGCAGAAGAAATAAATGCAAAAATTAAGAAATAGGACTTAATTAAACTTAAAATCTTTTGCACAGCAAAGAAAACCATCAACAAAATGAAAAGACAACCTATAAAATGGCAGAAAATATTTTCAAATGTTACAACTGACAATGGGTTAATATCCAAAATATATAAACAGCTCATATAACTCAATGTCAGAAAAAACAACCTAATCAGCAAATGGACAGAAGACAAGAATAGACATTTTTCCAAAGAAGAAATTCAGAATGCCAACAGGCAGATGAAAAGATGTTGAACATCACTAATTATTAGAGAAATGCAAGTCAAAACAAAAATGAGATATCATTGCACACCTGTCAGAATGGCTGTCATCAAAATTACCACAAAAAACAAATGTTGGTGACAATGTGGAGAAAAGGGAGTACTTGTACGCTGTTTGTGGGAATGTAAATTGGTGCAGCCACTATGGAAAACAATATGGAGGTTCCTCAAAAAACTAAAGATTAAACTATCATATGATCCATCAATTACACTCCTGGATATATATCTGGAAACAAAGAAAATGTTAATTAGAAAAGATACATACACCCCAATGGTTATCCCAGCACTATTTACAGTAGCCAAGATATGGAAACAACCAAGTATCCATAAACAGACTAATGGATGAAGAAGATCTATGTATGTGCATGTGTGTTTATATATATATATACATATATATATACGTATATATATATATCTATATAAAATGGAATATTAGCCATACAAAGAAATGAAATTAAAAAAATAAATTAAAAAAAGAAATGAAATAATGCCATTTGTAGCAATGTGGTTAGACCTAGAAAATAATATGCTTAATTAAATAAGTCAGATGGAGAAAGGCAAATGCTGTATGATACCACTTATATATAGAATCTAAAAATAATACAAATGAAGATATGTAGCAAAACAGAAATAGACTCACAGATATAGAAAACAAACTAGTGGTTACCAGAGGGGAGAGGGCAGGGGGAGGGGTACATTAAGGGTATGGGATTAAAGAATACAAACTACTAAGTATAAAATAGATAAGTAACAGAGATATATTATATAGCAAAGTGAATTACAGTCATCTTGTAATGGAGTATAAATTGCAGAAATACTGAATCACTATGCTATATACCTGAAACTAATATAATATTGTAAATCAACTATATTCAATAAAAATAATAGAATAATATGGTGATCATGATAATTATTGGAATATTAGAATAAAGCACTAAGCCCAGAGTCCTCAAAAAAAAGTGACAATAATAAAAATCTATGTATGTTTTTGTGTCTGTCTTCTATTATCCATTACTATATGTTCATGAGTTTCATTCACCTTGTTACACGTAAGATTTGCTTATTCCTCCATAATGTTTTGTGGAGTTATTGTCATTTTTAAGTATACCATTACTTATTTATTTATCTATCCATTCTCTTTTGTTGTACACTTTGTTTCCAGTGTTTTAGTTATTATAAGTAGATCTCCTCTGAATGCTTGTGCATGTATTTTTGCAGACTTATGCCCTTATTGCTCTTGGTAATATAATTTGGAGTAGAATTGCCGATCATGTGCTGAATGTAGAAACAACTAGATTTCCAAAGTGTTTGTACCATTTTACCTACCTATGAAAAATGTATGAGAGTTCCAGTTGCTCCTCATCCTCATCTATAGTTGGTATTTGACATGTTTTTAATTTTTGTCACTCTAATGCATGTACAGCAAATCATAGTCTTAATTTGTATTTCTCAGATGATTAACAATGTCCAGTAGTTTAAAAATTTTTTTCAGCTATTTCAATGTTCGCTTGTAAAGTCTCTGTTCAAATTTTTCCCCATTAAAAAAAACTGGATTGTTCATTTTTTCACTCATTTGCACTCATTTTATATATATATATATATAATATGTATACAGTATGTATATAATAATGATTATGTGTATATGAATACATTTGTGTGTATATGTATATATATGTGTGTGTATACATAATATGAGTGTTTTGCTACATACAGATGTGAACATCTTCTCCAAGTCTGACTTTTTAAAATATTTTCTCAGTCATATCACCTGGTGAGCATGAATTTTTGTGTTTTTTTTCTGTATATCAAATTGCTCCAGCATCATTCATTCATTCCACACACACTGAATTACAGTGGTGCCTAGGTCACAAGTCAAGTGAGCATATTTGTGTGTTTGTTCTTTCTCATTGATCTATTCTTTCTCTTTGATCCATTTGTCTAACTTATGCTAGTTCTACATTGCCTATTATAATAATTCTTAAAACCTGGTTGCATAAGTTCTCCAATTTACTTCTTCATTTTGGTTTAGTGATGTGTATGAGGTACATGTAATTATGTTTAAGAATGTTCAGGGAAGTAGTATTTTTAACTACCCCCAACAACAAACTGCAGAAATGTCCATTCTCAGTAGAATTGATACTTCATTGTATCAATATATACATACAGTAAAATGCTGTACAGCAAGGAAATCAACAAATGAGTGATATATGCAAAACATGGATGGATCTCACAAAGCATTCTGTGAACGATGTCAGACAAAGAATACATATTGTATCATTCTTTACACAAAAATTTCAAAGCACCTCTGAGTAATTGAAGGTATTAGAAATCCTTCTAATTTTAAGGACATAATTCTAAGGTTAGTGGTTATTCTGGGGCAGGATTAGGGGTAGATAGTGACTTACAGCAGATTTGGGGGCAAGAGGTTTCCAAGGAGCTGGTAGTGCCAGTTGCAATGGTAGATTTACCATGTTCAACTCTCTGCAGCTGTACACATATAATTTGTGCTGATTTTCAGTAAAATAATCCCTACTTCAGTTTAAAAAATTAAAACATAAAATTTTATAAAAGAACATAAATGCCAAGAGAGTTTGTCATTATGTTCCACTTGAAATTATATAATAAGTAGTGTTAACTTTATGGAAATTAGAACATTTCTACCTTATTCTATTCTTAAACCATCAACTATTACTTGAGCAACCTTGTACTTAAAAAACATTTTTTTTAACTTCAGCAGAGTTGAGAATGCATTTCCCCAGCCTACTTTATAGAAATGTTATAAAATTGTTTCTAACTTTGAACTCTATTGCCTTACTAGCAGTGCTCTGTTTTGAATGTCAACAAAAGTTGTAGGAAACAACTCAGCAATCTGAAGAAACAAAATTGAGACAGAACTTTATGCTTCCCACTGACTTGCTAACTGCAAGAACTGCTTGTTCTCAATATATTTTTTCCCCTTTTTTTCTGGTTTGGAAGAACTCTAGACAAAAACACTCTAAAATTCAATAAATATCATGTGAAACAACAATAAAAACTGAGTTGTTCGACATTCTGTAATAGCCAGTTCATAATACATCTCACAGTAGCCTAAAATTTTCTGGTGCTTTTCCAGGAGAAAAAAAAAAAAAAAAACAGATATTTTAAAGATTGTTTTCTACTCTTGCAATTATTTTATTGTATCTCCAAAAAAAAAAAAAACCTAGAAAATCACAAGTCATTTTATAAAATTGGTGTCAGAACTATTGAAAGATTGGTTAAAAAGAATTTAGCTTGGTGGGCAGAGATGGGTACATTTTTTTATAAATAAATTAGATAATGCAGTTGTGAATGAGATCAATATATTTTTCAGTAATTGCCAAAGCTAGATTCAAATTCTAAATACTGTTAACAAACTAGAGAAGCAAGCATATTTATGAATTTCATAAATGACCTGTTCAAGGTATACAGTAGCCAAGTACTACCTAACTAATGCCTCGTGGATAAAAATGCAGCTGAGCTGACAAAGGCATCAGACCATATTACAAATGTGAAGTAAGTACTAACATGTAAAGAAAAATTAATGATATGTACTTTTTATTTAGGCGCATTATGTATATGATACTGTAAGAAGATTAGTTTAAATCATTTTGTGAACTCATTTCTGTAACCCTGATTGTATATGAAATATATTAAGTATTACATATTTAACACTGTTTCCCCTTGGCTTAAAACGTGACAAGCTTGTAGCAAGTGCTTGATAATTATTTATAGAATTTGTTAAACAATTAATATGATTAACTTTAACTTAATGGCAAAAAAAAAATAAGTACTATGAAAGTAGGATGACTTGTCAACAATCACCTAGGTAATTAAGCAGGATTTGTCTGAATCTAAATTCCTTGACATTTTCACTTCATAGTTATTTGTCTTAAAGAGGATATCAATAACCACTCTTGTTCTTTAAGTTATGCAATGAGATGAAGAGGGGAAATTTATGATTCCCTTTATAAAATTTTATTTCAAGACAGGCTAAATTAATCCATCATAATTTTGTAAAATTATGCAAAATATTTTCAATCTTGTCCCATTCTTAGTTCCTCATCTAAAGAACTTCAAGGGATGTTTGTACTCTTATTATTGAATTTTAAGAGTTCTTTATGTATATCAAATACCAGATATATCACTGAAAATCTTTCTTTCCTTCTGTAGGTTTTCTTTTCACTTTCTTTATGATTGTCATTTGAAGGACAGAATGTTAAAATTTAATGATAGCCTAACACAAGGATATAAACATTTTCTTCTTTGTTTTCTTCTAACAGTTTAATAGTATCAGCTTATACATTTAGTTCTATGATTCACTTTCAGTTAATTTCTGTAAATGGTGTGTGGTACTTCATATTTTTGCATGTAGATATTTAGGTAACCAAATACTATTTATTATAAAGACTATTTTTCCCTATTGAATTACCTTGACATCCTCATTAAAAATCAATTAAATATAGGTGTAATGATTTATTTATGGACTGTCAATTCTGTTTATAGTTTGTTTTTTTTTTTATCATGGATGGGTATTTTTCTGCATCTATTTATATGATCATGTGGTTTTTTGCCTTTTGCTCTAAGCTAAAAACTACATTTATAATTTACAACTGAATAGGGTGTTTTTTACTTCTATGTTCTTATTGTCAAGGATTGTGGGTAATAACAAGAGCAGAAGTCTCCCCAATAAGCTATATAAGACACTTAGGCAAGGTAAACAGAGAAACAGACTCCCCAAAGCATCCACATCCCAGTCTCTGGCACCTGTGAATATGTTACCCTAATCATGGCAAAAGTTTGACTTTGCAGATGTGATTAAGGACCTTGAGAAGGGGAGATTATACTGGATTATTAGGGTGAGCCCAAATTAATCACAGAGCCCTTGTCAGAAACACTTACAAAAAAATTTATAGAAGAATTTCTCTCTAATGTCCTTAGAGAGAGAGATTGGAAGAAGCTACGTTGCTGGCTTTGAAGATGGAAGAAGGGACCATGTCCAAAGAATGTAGGTAGAATAGATGCTAGAAACAAAAGGGGGATGGATTTTGCCCTACAGCCACCAGATGGAATAGAGCTCTGCCTGCACTTTGATTTTAGCCCAGTGAAACTCATTTTATACTTCTAACCTATAGATCTATAAGATAACAAATATGTGTTGTTTGAAGCCAATAAATTTGTGGTAAATTTATTGCTGCTACAGCAACAATAGGAAACTAATACATTAGGACATAACATAAACATGAGATGTTTTAGACATAGATTGGGTCACCTCAACTTAAATGTGCAGGAGCATGAAAATATTTTTACTCACAATTTCTAAGTCTCTTGGTCCTTCTCTAATGAGAACTGTGGTGGTTTCTTACAGCCATCATTAAATCCTTACAATACTTCAGTGTGCTGGACAAGCCTGCAGAGATAGGCAGCTTTACACTCATTCTTTAAAACAGAGACAGACAGAGAGACAAAGAGAGAGAAAGACTCTCGGAAAGGTTATAGCTCTTGCCTAACTTATTATTTTTATTATTTTTTACAACAATTCAATTTCCAAATATTTCTACTTAAAAATTTTTGGTGGTTTGTTTTGATTTTTGTTTTGTTTTTACAAAGCAAGATGTTGTTCTATGGGATGGAGCACTTGACATTTTCAAATGGTAAAATATTTGCTTGATTGGTGAATCTGAGAGAACTAAAATGTGGCCAGGCTCTACTTTGATTCTCTTTTCAGAAATTCTTATCTGTAGAATGCATTCATTCTGCACTTTTTTTTGCCATAGGCCTCTTCCTGACAGAGAAGTTCTGGTGTCCAGTGCTGCTTGTGACTACCTAATTGAAACCTAATTCTGACATCAGTGGTGAGTCCTTTTTGTCACAAATCTGACTCTTATCTCTGTCTCTCAATTTGTTGCAAATTTGTTTCCAAAAAGTGTGATTTACTAACTCATAAAAGGCCAACAGAAATTATAGGAATTTCTTAAAGATAAGGGTTAATCACTAGATGATAAACAAGAGTATTAGAGATGTTTGTCACGTGACAGTAGCATTTCAATTGACAATGATTACTTTAAAAGGGACCAGCACACACATAAACATATACTGAATATTATGCACTGAATCAAGCCAAAATGAATGTCCTGTTATTGCAGTGTAATTATTATTATGCAAGATGTGCATCCTACTGGCTAATGCAATAAGAATCAATTCCAAAGGAATCAGTAAAAGATTTTGCCATCTTGCCCCGTTCAGTTTTCTCCTGAGTACACAAGAAAGCTCTGTCCAAGCTCATAAGCTCACAGCATTCTAGCTTTGTCCTCTGTAATGCTGCAATCACTACACACATCTGAATGGGCATTAAGCGCTTGAAAATTTGCATTGGATATGCAGCCTACTGAGACGCATCTAATGTGCACATTCTAATTAACTCTGCTACCACACCTGGGCCTACCATTTTAGGTTATAAGCACATTTTCAAGGGGAATTTGAAAAGCAATTCATTAATTTGGTATCTTTCTCCAAAATCAACAACAATAAAAAAAGAGAGAGGCAGATTTGATGACTAATTCAGCCTAGAACCAGAACCAGAACATCTGCCATGAAACTAAACTGGGTTTGTTTTGGCTTTTATTTTGAAACATTATTTAAAGAGCTCCAATCTGTTTAATTTGCAGGGGTTTTGGGAGCTGGGATAGATGACTGAATATCAGAGTCTGGGGAACAGAGGGTGGATTTCTAATGGGGCCTTAGAAAGGCATAATAAAAACAATAAGAAGAAAAACAGCAGTAGCATCAATGACATGAGAGTTTAAAAAAGCATGAGAGTTTAAATCACAGGACCAACAAAATTCAAAGTTTGGCTCTATCATCTTTATAGCTATTTATTCTTGAGAGGTTAATTAACCACTTTCAGTATCAGTTTTCTCATCTATAAACTGGGTATAAGAATATTGACCTCACAGATTTTTCAGGGGATATCAATGATAAAATGTTTGTAATGAGCTTTGCACTAGTTCTGGTCTGTAAGTGACAATCAGTAACTGTTATCTGAATCTGAATCTTCAGAGAGTTGGCAATGCACACCTACACATTTAAACTTACAGAGATTGAACTTGCATATTGCCTGGATAAATAAAATTTCACATATAACTGCCAGTCATAATTTCTGTATTTATCTGCTCTGAAAGCATAATAAAGAGTTTCAGATAGGCACTCCTTAAGACATTGGGAAAAGCACTGAATAAGTTTTATTCAATTCCATCAAAACCACACTAAATAAGCATTCACTCTAAGTGAAAAGAATATTTTCAGAGCAAAGAAGTTTTCAAGATAGGACCTCAGCCTTCCTTTCACAATATTGTCTAATTTGATTTTCTCCATTACCAAAATTCTGGAGGCATAGTTGCCAAGGAATGTGTATGATACATACCAGGTGTTAGTAAATGCAGCAAAATGAATAGAATTGTTCATAGTGAGTTGGAAAAATTCACCTATCCATAACTCTTATGTGCTGAGAAAGCATTGTTTTTTAATCTTATTTACTTATTTTATTACTTCCTCATAAGAATTCACTTATGGTTTAATGTGAAAAAAACTTTATTTAGTTACAAACAATAAACTTAATCCTATATAACAATATAAAGAGTCTACTTAAGTAATATTCAGTCTCATTTTAATAAAAATAAAATGTGTTCTTGGACACGGAGTGTGGCTTTTTCATCCTCTGGCATGGGTGGGGAAGATGGGCAGAGATAGGGCAAAGTTGGGAAAGCTATAGTGAGAAGATGTCACTTTGGGGTTTAGGCATTGTCCTCAGCATCGTCTTGTTAACTAGCTCTTGGCTCGTCTTTAGTGCTGGAATCTAAGCTTGGTATAGCTAATGAACCAATCTCTCTTTTGGATTGGACAAAACCCATTAGCACTCTCAAGCTGACCCAAATGCCATTAGACTCTAGGAGGTTACCAGGCCCTAGGTTTCTGCAACATTCCCCAATAAGGGAAAAACACAGGCGAGGAGCCTCCCTCAGCATCTGCTTGCTGAGGAGAGAAGAGTGGCTTTCTTGCTCTGCCACTGCAGACTTCACAGTGAACCTGCTACCTCTCAACTCAGCATGGAGTTATAACAACTACTAGATGAAAATTAAGGGTCACAAATGTGGGACAAATCTTTAAATTCTGTCTGCCAAAGTTGCTCACACCCAAGGCGAATGCTACAGCCCCATCATCAAGTCCAGAATTCTAAGACATAAATTGAAATGGCGTTTCTGTTTTACAGCATACCTACTCCCAAAGTAAAGACCAAAGGTGAGAATGGAAATGTTCCAGAACTAGGTGTGAGTTGCAATGCAAATGCAATCCGTTGCTTTGGGTCTCCCCACATTCATCCCTCCCCTTCCCCCCCCATTTCCCTCTCTTCCTCCCTCTCTCCCTCTCTCTCATCCACCAAGTCCACTCTGCAAAAGTCCTGTGAAATGTTTTGAAATATCTGTTGTACTTATGGACACTAACAACATAGAGGTGATATCTGAAGTCCTGGGAGCAGGTGGGAATGCCCAGGAGGAGAGTGTAATAAATAAAAGCCTGTGACCAGAATATCTAGAAATGCTTATACAGTGTAGGTGAAGATGAAGCATTTCTATCCCCTGTTCTTTCTTCAATTTCTACTCTCTGTCTTTGTACTCCATTAAATGATTTTGCAATTGGAAATACCTACTTATGTTCCTTAAATCCCAGAGCTTTATACTTCCTTTATGTGAGAGATGTCTTTATATTCTATTTTAAATTGTACTCATACATTGCCACTTTGAAATAAAAACAGGGCTTCTGTTCCTTTTTATTCTTATCTCCCCTGTAATAACTCCCTCTTATCACAAGAATTAGATGATTTCTATGTAACATTTCTAGTTTTTAAAACATAAATTTTTAGTTCTGAAACCACAACAATCAGGAAAGCTGGTATCTTTGACTCCACACTTCACAACCTTTACTCCTTGCTCATAGCTCCTGTCATTTTTTACTGAAATTATGTGTCTTTGCTTTGAATATATTCTTGATCAAGTCCTTTGTTCTTTAGAACCCCCTTTGGAGGAAGCAGGAGAGATATCATAGCCTTTATCATTGCTGAGTTATCCAGGATGTGTACTGTGTCTTTGTATAAACTGTCAGTAAAGCAAGTACTCCAAAATGTGGAAAAATTTTTTAAATTATATTTGAAAATAAGCATGAATTAGAAATTGATGCTTTGAGACTTCAAAGTATTTTACAATTTTGAGTGTGTGTGTGCATATGAGTTTATTATATAGTAAGGAAAGTCATCACTACTTCTGTGTTTGAGACTGCTACATTGCTCATCTGGTTTTTAATGGGACAATGAGCTTCTCAACTGCTTCCACCACTGCAGTTGCATTGTCTATTTTACGTATCAATCTTGTACATAAGCTCTTCTAGGAAAAATATTCTTATGCCTACCAAAGAAAAAGGTTGACACAACCATTGGCTCTAATAAAAGTTGATAAAAAATACCCTTCCACATGGTGGTTGACATTGTCCTAACAGAATTTTAGAATACTTACATCCATTGCAACTAATACATTTGACATACTTTTGACTTGACATATTGCTTGACATATTGCATTGTGCTTCTCTTTCCATTCATAAACAAATTTTTTTCTAGACTTCTATCTCCTTGGATTATACATAATCATAAATCTAATCTTTTTTTCCCTTGGTGACTCATCCTTGCAATAAATCTTCCAAGCCATATCTGATATATCTTAGGGCCAGCCATCAGTTCCATGCTTTATATCACATTCTTCTTTTTAGTGGCTTGATGTATGTTAACATTGTTTTTGTTTCATCTCTCCTTAAGTGTCTAGTTTGTCATTTTAGTTAATTTCAAAATTGGATCACCTTTAAATTGAATTTTCCGATGTTAAGATTGTTATATTTAGTACATACCCTTTCTTTATGATTGTCATATTTACTAAAAACATTTTTAGTATAAGTATGTCCCCAATATTCATTCTTCATCTGAAATTCAAATTTAACTGGTGTTGGTATTATATATGGCAACCCTATCTTCCTTAGAACTACCTCTGAGAATTTGCAAATTTGACTCCCTCCCCAAAGTGTTCTACATTGTCTCTTTTATGTGTATTAATAATGTTAACTTTCTATGGTTCCTCCATTAAATAATCTTCAAGATATTGGGATAGGCCAATAAGAGAAGAAGAGATGGCAAGAGAACAGAAGTAAGACAGGAGGGAATGCAAGGTACTTATAAGAAATACATATGAGGCAGGTCCACAGAATAAGAAGTAATATGAGAAAAATATGCAGAAATTTTAATAAAAATTTTGCCTCAGAGACAGAAAAAATAAATTCAATAAATGAATCAATGTTGAAAGCAGTCACATTTCTGAAGGAATTTAAAGCTAACTAGACCAGGGCCACATAGCTGTTATGAGGTTGAATGAAACTGGATTCAAACCCAGGTCTGTCAGATTTCAAAGCCCAAACTTTTACTCACTTTGAAGCCACATAAAGCACCTCATTCTTTTATGACCTATGTCCATGCATAATCAAAGGTCATCATGTCTGCTCCCAAAGTACCACCTTCTCTCTTTTTCCTTTTGGAGTCTAGTTTCCTAATGGGATTTTAGTGTATTTCATGTTGATTTTTATGAGTATTTTGTTGATTAAGCTTGACAACACTTGCTTGGTCATATATTTGCAAATACTTTCCTTTTTCCAGGTTTCCTGCTTGACTGCATTTGATTATATTAAGATGTTCTTTACACATTTTTTTTTTTACTTTCTTCTTTGCCTCCCAAATACCTCAGTCATAATATAAATCCAACCACATATTTTTTTGGCTTTATTTATTTTCTTTGTTAACTATTCTATATACCAGGAATTTATCTTGGTCTTTGATATGAAATGAGAAACTTAGAGGATTTTCACTGTCTCCAATAACCAGTCATGACTCTTCTTGTTCATGTGTGTGAAGAACTACTTCCACTAACTAAGCCCACCATTCTGCATTGTACTTATAGTCATTTCAGAACAGTAGACCTATGTATTTACAACTCTTACTGGCTCTGATAATATCCCACAGTTCTATATTTCACTGTTAGATGTAATAGGTACAATGATCCTCCAGCAAGCATGTTCTTTTTTTCTTCAACCATGATCCTTCATTCTCTCCATTTGAAAATGTTTTCATAAAATATGTAATACCTATGATTTTAAATGCTGTACTGCAAGTATGACATCCCATGAAACATCCCTGTTGATAAGCTTTACACCACATTGGTTAAGATTAAATGCACTAGAGTCAGTGGCCTGGATTTGAATTCAGGCTCTATTTACTATCTTCATGATTTTATATAAGCTATTAAACCATCTGTATATGAATGTCTTCCTATGTACACAACACAGAGGTGATGATAAGAGCTTTCCATAAGGTCTTTGTGAGAATTACAGGGCATGTTGCAAAAAGGATAAAGCATACAGAGGAGTGTGTGAGGCACAGTTAATGATCATAGTAAATTTCTGTAGAGTCTAGTTCTTAAGAGAACAAGTTTGGAACTTAGTCATGTGGGTGTGAAGCATGGTTCTGTCATTTATTGGTTTTTTTGACTCCAAAAAAGACTCTCCTTATTCACAGCATGAAACTAACTGTGTCTAGCTCACACTGTAGTAACCATGGAGTGTGAGGTAGTAGGTAAGAGTGTGGGCTTTGGAGCTAGACGATTGCGCTCCTCTTGTGGCTCTAACACAAGCTGTGTGATCTTGAAAACCTTGCTTTGGCTTGCTGCGATATGAAATGGGGATAATAACTGCACCTGCCTTCTGGGGTTGTTATAAGACTATAAATGATTTAGCACATGTTCAGCACTTGGGAAAGCACCTGACAAGTAAGAAGTGCTCAGTACAATTATGCTATCATTTTTAGTAAATGTTGCCCTTGAAAGCCTCTTGTTATTGACATTTCTTTCATTTCACAGTGGTAGCATCACATTTCTTATCTTTTTATAATTTATTGATTTATCAAATATTTTGTATTTATTTATCTTATTTCCTTTTTTCTGTCTTGTATTCTACTGTGTGATTTCCTTCTCTTGATCTTATTCTTTTCATCAATATTTCTAATTCTCCTTCCTATTATACATCTTGTTACATATTGACTTCTCAAAACTCATTGAAGAAATGCTTTTTGTAAACACAACCCATTTAATTGAAGAGGAAAAGAGGTCATGGATATTGAGTAGCACAAGGCAAACCGTACCTACCACAGAGATGAACAGTATTAAGAATCAAGTTAATTTTTTTAACGAAATAGAATCTAGTTAAGTATTTCTATTTATAATATGATTACCTAAATAGCTTAATTTAACACAATGACTGCAGTCACCTCTTAAAATATGTTACATTTGGTTGCTTAATCTAACCAAATATACTCCTTATAGTCTAAATGTTAATTTTCAAATTGTGATTCATGACTCATTCATAGATCATGAAATCAGTTTAATGGGTGAAGCCCAGCATTAATAAATAGAATTGAATAGAATATAATTGTATAGAACAGATTGCCATTATGCATTGTAAGGGGGTATATTACTTTATGAAACATTTTTAAATTCCAGGTTTCTGTATGAGTGAGTATGTATATGTTTGTATATGTGTATTATGCATATCAATGTTAAATGTATTACTTATTATGGGGCACAGACCGGAATTTTTTGGAAGACACTGGGATACACACTGTTACTAACCATGTAAAAATAATATATCAGGAACACAATATTATTGTGTTAAATTGGTGTTAAAAACAAAGAATTATTACTGAGGTTAAAAATTTAGCAAGCCACAGATTGTTTTGCTTTAAGTCTTTGTGACCACTCTAATTCAGTTAACTATGATCTCCATGTGTTCTCTTAAAGATTTTTGATTTACCCCAAGGAAATTGATTAATTCCAAGCTGGCTTCTGGTTACCGCTTGCCAGGACAGTTTCCTTACCCTTTGTCATTCACTGTGTGCCCAGAGAATGCCAATCCATTTGATATTGTTTATATTCTTAACATGATCCAAATAATATTAGTTGGATTAATTTCCTGGTTAAAATGCACACACTCACTGAATTAAAACTCTAGATTGAAATATGTCAGTTTTGAGATTATGGTTGATTATCTGTTTTTCTGCTTACGTTTGTACAATAATAAAAGTGAGGTATATTCACTAAGCCTATATCATTTCTACCTGTTATTTGGTACAATATGTTGATGACTAAATATAGTCAAAATAGAAACTTCTGAAAATTTTGTGTGTCTATTTCTCCCTTTACTGCTGTCAGTTTTTCTTTATCCATTTTGAAGTTCTATTATTAGGTGCAGATGCATTTGGGATTTTATGTCTTACTGTTGAATCAAGCCCTTTATAAACATAAAATGCTCCTTTTATCTCTGATGATACTTTTCATCTTGAAGTCTAACTTTTCTTATATTAATATTGCCACACTATTTTATGGTTATTATTGGCATAATATAATTTTTCCCACACTTTTACCTTTAATGTGTGTCTTTATATTTAAAGTGCATCTCTTTCAGACTACCTGTAGTTGGGTCTTTTTCTTTTTTTATGTGGGATAATCTAGACCTTTTAATTGAAATGTTAAGCTCATTACACCTAGCATAGCTATTGATATCTTATATCTAAGTCTAAATACTTGCTTTTTGTATTTTTTTCCCCCATCTCTTTTTTGTTCCACCCTTTCTTTTCTCTTGCTTTCTTTTGGATTATTTAAATATTATTAAAATGGATTTTATTCTCTATCTTGGATTTTAGCCAAATGTATTAATATTACATTTTAGTGGTTGCTCTAGGAATTATGAAGTGCATCTTTAATTTATCCCAGTGAACTTTATCACTTCACATTGAGTTTTTAAATATTTGAGACTTACAACAGTATAATTACATTCATCATCCCCCCATGCACTGGCTATTATTGTCATGTATTTTAGTTCTACAAATAATATAAACCCCAATTACAATGACATTATTTTCTGTTTTAAACAATAATTTGTTTTTATATTACCTAACAGAAAAAGTAGTCCTCTACATTTACCACTTATTTGTCATTTTGGGTGCTCTTAATTCCTTCTTTTAGATTTGGTTTTTCTTCAGGTATTTTGGTATAATTTACCTTCAACCTGATTAAGTTCCTTATTTATTTCTAGCAGAGAAGTTTGCTAGCAACTTCTCTAGTAGAGACGTTCACTCAGCTTTCATGTATCGGAAAATGTTTTAATTTCACCTGTATTTTTGAAGGATATTTTTGCTAGGTATTGAATTATGGCCTAATAGAATTTTTTATCTTTTTGTATATTTTAAAAAGTCTTTTTTTTTCTGGCTTCTATAGTTTCTTTCTCTGTATATGATTTATCTTTTTTTCCCTGTCATCAAGATTTTTCTCTTTTTCTTTTACTTTTAAAGATTTGACTATGATGTTCCTAAGATGTCTTTCCTTTGTTTACAACCTTGCTTGAGCTTCACCGAACTTCTTAGATTTTTTTTAGGTTGATGTTTATCACTGAATTTGGAAAATGTTTGACCATCATCCTCTTTATTTTTTTCTGAGTTACTCCTTCCCTCTGGGATTCCAATGACATGTTTGTGAGAACTTATATTGTCTCACATGCCACTGAGGTGCTCTTTATTATTATTAATCCACCTCTTTTTGTCTCACTTTTCAGAATGAATAAGTTCTATCAACCAGACTCCAGGTTCAGTGACTCTTTATTCTGCCTTCTCCAACCTACTTTTAGGCCTACCCAGGGAAACCTTCTTATTCTTACACATAACACTAAACTGGTCATGTGGGTATTTATGAAGAAGTGACATGACAATAATATGTCATCACCAAATGTTACACTAAAACAGAATTTTCAGCTTCAGAATTATTGACATTTTGGGGTGGATAACAAGAGACTGTCCTATGCACTGTAGAAAGTTCAGCAGCCCACTTGGCCTTTATGTGCTACATGCCTGTACAAACCCCTCCCTCTGTTGTGACAGTTAAAAATCCAGACATTGCCAAATGTCCTCTCAGGAGAAAATCACCTTCAGTTGACCACCACTACATAATATTTTTTTTTCTTAATTTATTTCTACTCATAACTGTATACTCTTTGAGGAAATATTAGACTTTCAAAAATAAGAGAAATTAAATCTAATCATGGACTGAATCACAAACTTAGTCAAGGCACAAGTTTGAATTACATATTTAAGGAATGAGCTTGAATTATAGAACTATGTCTTATGAGGCAATTACTCTCAAATAACTTCCATGATGTGTTCAGTATGGGATTAGAAAGCACATAACTGCATCCTTGAGATGCAATCTATTTCAAATATGTCAAATGCAAAAATATTGCTAACTATACATGTGCATTAAATTCACAACTCTTTTCTTCATAATCTGGCTTTGAAAATTTAGTGCAAAGGGAATACCGGGATGTCCAAATTTAGCATATGACCTTCTGTAAACTTCTGTGCTCGCTGCCAAACTGTGCATCTGTGGATATGCCCAGATGGTTGTATTGTAGCTATTTAAATTGGGGAATCTATAATAAGAAGTCATTGCTTATTTAATCTGCTTTTCTGGGAGAGATACTTAGCATACAAATATGGTTTAAAATTCTAGGATTATTGTCATCATGTATGCTTGTGTCTAGTGTGAGTGATTGTGTGTTTGTGCATTTGCACTTACGTGTTTATGGGGATATGTATTATATCAGCTATCTCCCAGTTTGGTCTATTTTGTCAGAACAGATTTTAATTTGATTCTGTTAGCTGGGAAAGGATATTAACTGTCTCTTAAAATTAAATACATTTCTGGTAACTAGAGTTTGTGTATATGTAGGCACTTGATATATATTTGTTGATGGTATGATAATAATAATGAGAAAGAAAAAGAATAAGCTTTAAATGACATAAATTATATGCTACTAGATAAGGCAAGGAAAGTGACAAATTATGGGCAAAAATGGGGTATTGGTTTCCTCTGATATTGTCCCATTAGAACCAAACTGATACCGCATTTAAGAAAAAGGTAAAATTAGAACATGAAAATAAAATTCATCCATTTAAGCTGTTAAAAAAGAAAAAGGTAAAATGAGCTTAAAGGTAAATTAGATTAATGTAGCCATGTGCATTATAGTCTTTTTTATAATGACATAGTATTCAGGAATTAATTGAAAACATGTGTGTGTATAAATATATAAACAGTAAAAAAATATATATCTATATAAACAGAAAGGCTGGAGATATATAGATATATACATCTACATATATTTATATATATGTATATATCTCCAGCCTTTCTACTGTTCCTTGACAGTCTTCTATCAAATATTAATCAGAAAAGACAAATAGAAAAAAAGTGTATTACCAAATATAATCAGTAATTGATTTCTTAGAAGTTAATATGGCAGAAAATAAGATGTACATTTTTAAGTGAGTAAACACAATCTGATACTTTAAACTTTTTTATAAATACTATTAATACATACTAAAATATATTTCATGATGAAGAAGAACATTGGCACTTAGAGATTCAAAGTAGTTTTTTTTCTCATGAGCTATCTGTTCCATACCCTGTGTATGAATTGTGATAATGAGTTTTAAAAACAGTCATTTACCAACCTGTTTGGAAGAAATCAGAAGTCAAACAGGACAAAGATGTCTGAATACTTTTGATTTGACATTTTACTAAGTAATGTTCTAATAAATATAAATATATTATTTGATAGAATATGACTATTTCATTTGTTATAGTTGATAACAATAAAGAAAACATATGACAAGATTTAGTATTATCTCTAGAATAATCACAAAACAATGAGTACCATTAATTATATGTATAGCATACAAACTTCCAGAATTGTCACTCCACAAAATGTTATATTTTTTGTCTCTCTACATTGAACAGAATACCTTCATTCTGATCATGATCAACATTGGACTGAGTCTCAACGGCTACTCTGATATAGAACTGGAAACAGCCTTGGAATTAGATTCAGATACTCTGGGTTCAAGTTTCATTTTTGCTACCTAATATCTAAGTAATTGTTTCAATAAATCCTAAACCACAACAGAAACCACTTGAACATTTAAAACAAAGGGGTTCTAAAATTTGCATATGTGGCTACATGCATGATTAGGGAGATGTGAGGACAAAAAGGGGAAAGTAAGGTACCCTACAGATGAACGCCAGCATAAATTACTAGAAACTCAAGACCAGAAGATCAGAGGGAGGGAGTAGTGCTGCTGGAGTGCAAGGTATGGATCACTCAGATGATGTTGCAAGAGAGTGGTCTTATTCAGGGGCAGTTAGGACTATAAAACAGATGTTGCCGGTGGTGAAAATGGAAGGAGAGAAAGGAGAGGCAAAGAAGGAGGGGGAGAAATAACTTGGATTGTCTCTTTCCTCTACCCTTGCAACTCCCAGTATTGCCCTATTGCCTGATGCCATCCATAACCCAGCTGATAGTGGAGTGAGGGAAGGTAGCCTTTATGTCAGCCCCAGCAATGCAGGGGAGAACAGGCAGAGTCAAGGGAAGGGTATAAGGGAGAAGCACAGTCAATTATCTCCAATGTTTCCCCATCTGTAAAACAAGAATTGTAATAACCATCTCAAAAGTTTACTGTTGAGATTCATTTAAAACAATATGCTGGGCTTTGAAAAGATTCATGCTTGTGAAAGTTGTTACTATTATTACTAGAAAGAATCCAGCAATTCCAGAGCTAAGCGTTCTTCCTTTTGGTTATCTTATAGCTTTGGGTATGTTACCCATCTGTGATCAGCAACAAGACTCCAATTTAGGGATTAATCATTTTGAGCCTTAGAAAGGTCAACTGAAATCTCTAACAATTTGAAACACTAAAGTGTGAAATTATCTGCATTCTTATAAATAAAGGTTGAGGTTTCCATTTTTAGAATGTCTCCATGAGGGGCACTGTAGATCCACTACCCAGAAAAAACAATGAAATTATTCAAAAATAAATAATCTCTGGAAATGTTCCCAATAATACACAACAAATAAGGAAATGTGTATTCAAGAAAATCCACTAAAACTGCCTAAGAGCAGTAAAAGTCTCTGGCATCTGAACCACAGCCTTCTCTCTCCCTCTCCCCTCCCAGCCCATTTTGATGGAAACACCAGGCAGGAGAAGCCAGAAACAAAGGGCTTCCTCCACCCCCATCTCCCAGCCAGGGGTGGGGAATCAATGTTTCACATTCTGTCTCCCAGTTACCTGATGGAGGCTAAATTCCTAATGGGTAAAGCCAAGAGGCAGGGTCAGTCAAAGAAAGCCCTGCTAAAATAATTGTTATTCCAGGGTGACTGTGCATGTTCAAGGCTGCACAACTAAGGTACAACAGCAGAGGCTCCACACTGCTGGGGAAATGGACTACACTACAATAATCCAGCCAGTCACTAAACAAACAATAAAAAGCCCTGGGTGGAAGGTGAAAAGCACTTAGATTTTCTGCAGTACATTTTCTAAAATATCTAGTTTCAAAGAACAAATAGGAGGCATGCAAAGAAACAGGAAATTCTGACATGAGAAGAAAAAGATCAGGAAAAAAATCTACTTGTGAGAGTAACCAGAAGTCACATTTAATGAAGAGTTCAAAGGAGCCATTACAAATATTTTCAAAGGAATATAGGAAACTGTGTTTAAAGAAACAAAGGAAGATATGATGAAAAAGTCTCATTAAATAGAGAATATCAATTCAAGAGATAGAAATTATTGGGGGAAAAAAAAGAAGAGCCAAATGCAAATACTGGAGTTCAAAGGTACATAAGTAAAATGAAAAAGCAAAAGTCACCAGAGGGGCTCACTAGTAGATTTGAATTGGAAGGAGAAAGAATTAGTGAACTTGAAGATAGATTGGTAGAGATTATGTACTCTGAAGTACAGAGAGAAAGAAAAGAAGAAAAAGGAACAGAACCTCAAAGAAATGTGGAGTGCATTAATTACACCGATATATACTAAATGGAAGTGCCAGAAAGAGAGGAGTGAGAGAAAGGAGAAGGAAAAATTATTCAAAAAATAGTGGCTGATTACTTTTGAAATTTGATGTAAATTATTAATCTACACAGATAGTAAGAAGCATTGGTGAGTATGTGGAGAGACTGGACCTCTCATATACTGCTGGTGAGAATGTAAAATGTTGCAGACACTTTGTAAAACAGTCTTGCAGTTTCTCAAAATATTAAATATAGAATCATCATTTGGCCCAGCAATTTCACTCCTAGGTATATACCTAAGAGAAATAAAAATATATGTCCTCACAAAAATTTGTGCATTAATTTTCATAGCAACATTATTCACAGTGTTAGGTAACTAGTCAGACATGAGCAGGTCCCTCCCCAACCTGGATGGTTCATCTTTCCCTCCTCCACCTGGACACTGGTGGTCAGAGCACACCCAGAGATCCTCCCTCTTGTGGTCAAGGACCACCACTAGGTTTCCAGCCATATCAGGACCAAGCACGATAAAACCGCCAGCACAGGTTGGCGCAGATGCACCAAGACCTGAAAGATGACTCAAGGTAACCCAGGATTCATTATGCTGTATTTGTAATAAATTAACCTATTGGGTTTTGCCCCTCCCCTCCACCCCATCGGTTTCATTTGGGCGCTTAGGAGTAAGCACCTGCGCACTAAGAGAAAACCTAAAGTTGTCAATCAACTTATCAGTCAAATGACGCAGGACACAGGGAAGGACCACCACTCTAAAAAACCCAACCCCACCTCATTGTGGAGCTGCTTCTGGTTCCAAGACAGCCAGCTCTCATCCCTTCTTGAGACTGTACTTTCACTCTGCTTAATAAAACTCTTGCTACTTAAAACTGCTGTATGCCTCTCAACTGAATTTTTTCCCTCGAGAAGGGCAAGAAACGAGGAAATTGCCATTCTACCAGTGACAACAGTATACAAAAGGTGAAAAAGAAACCCAAATACCCATTAGCTGATGAACGGATAAACAAAATGTGGTTTATCCATACACAATATCACTCAGCCATAAAAAAAGTATTGATATAAGCTACAACATAAATATACCTTGAAAACATGCTAAGTGAAAGAAGCCAGTCACAAAAGACCACATATTATATGATTTTATTTATATGAAATGTACAAAAATAGGAAAACTGTAAAGGGAGGAGCTAGACTAGTGGTTACCTAGGGCTGGGAAGTGGTAGTTAAAGGGTACAGTGTTTGGAGTTGCAGTGATAAAAATATTTTTGAATTGGTTGTGATGATGCTTGCATAACTATGAATACACTGAATTCTAATATTAAACTAAATACTAAATTAACACTAAATACATTGAACGGTAGATTTCAAATGGGTAAGTTTTATGGTATATGGATTATATCTCAATAAACTAGACACTCCCAAAATATAGATTGGTTCATACTTTCATAAGTCTTAGGGAACTATAAACATAAAATAGAATGCAGTTGCCACTATTGTCATCTTGTAATTTTTTTAAAGCATGAATCACTTTCAAAGGGCATAAAAAGAGTAGTTACTTAGTAATTTTTAATTAAACATGTAAAATGTATACTTTCATGTATTTCTCTGCTACTGATTTTTATACTTTTTAGAACTAGACTTTTTTTCACTAAAAAAATTCGAATATCTGAACTTGATGGTTCTAATTTTTGCAAAGATGAGAAAAATAGACACAATTTTCAGGACATACCAACTTTTAATTTTGATCCCTTTCCCTGCATTTGGGAATGCATTTTCTTGCCTCAGCAGGGCAGTCTAAGCACGCAGCTTTAATTTGCATTTGCTGGCTTTTGCATGCATGTGTACTAACCTTAACATCTCTTAAGTAGAGTTTATTTTGCAAAGAATCTGTTTATCTAGCATTAGTACATGACTAAAACAGGAATGTAATAAGAATGCATAAATTGTAAATGCACAGTGCATAACTGAATATTTGAACATGTCTTAAAGCAGTGGGACAATTTGATCCTTATAATCCAGTTTACCTTTTTTTTTTCCTGAGAGAAAATAGCATGTTTATCTAGGATTTATTTCATCTGCAATTTTCACATGACAAAATTTACTTTTAAGTTTAAAATGATGTTGTTTTGGTCCCTGGTGTCTGAATGTGATGAGAGCTGGAAAAGCAGACAGAACTACAAATGCCTAATCTTGGCATGGCATTTGCTTTCCATTTTCTTTAGTGTGCACTGGTGGGATATTACTGAATGTTAAAACCTTGGCAGAGCCACTAATGTGTAGAGTCTCCTTGTTTTGTGAAGAGAGAAATGAATTTGACGTCCAGGGAAGTTTATCTATTTTAAAAATTATTGCTGATTCACTTTTATTCCTTTTTATCATTGAATTTTCTCTGACTGCATATAGCCCAAGGAATACTGAACCTTCATCACACTACACAGATATATGTAGGAATATACTATTTCTCCTAGGTGAAGGATATGGACCTCTAGCTTTGTCCTTTGTGACTATATTGCATTCTTTTCAACAGTTAAAATAGTGACCCAAAAATTATACATTGCTCAATGTCACCGCACTCTTTCCCTATCTTCCCTTTTTAAGGACTTCATCTGAACAAGTGTTACATTCTATTTCTCACATAACCCATCTCACACTAATTCTTACTCTATTGGAACTAGGGTTTTTTTCTTCTGCTTTTTAAAACACTGAGTTTACCAAATTTACAACAATAATATTTGCTACCATGAAAAAAAAAAAAACCCAAAACCCTTTGATTCTGTTCCTCTTTTAAACTCGTCCAAATGGTCCGATTTTAAAACCAGAAATGTATCTTACTCCACATCTTCTTTCATCCCTCAGTTACATTTGACTTTATTGGCCACCCTTTCTTTCTTGAAATAACTGATTCACTCCTTTGAAATATCTCTCACAAGCTCTCCTGGCTTTCCAACTACAGTTTAAAACCCTTCAGAGGAGGAATTACATCATAGAAATCCAATTTATTTCCACATATATTTATTGAGAGCTCAATATGTGCCAGGTATTCTTTTACATGCTTAGGATATTATCATTGAACAAAGCAAAAATCTCTGACTTGGTGAGACATATATTCTGGTAAAGATAGACACAAAATAAAAGAACAAAGTAATAAATAATATGTCTAGAAGTCCACAGGCTATGAAAAAAGGAAAATGTAGAAGAGGGGATTGACATTGTATTGAGTGTGGTTTAGTGTAAACAATAAATCTCAATATTGCTCCCAGTACTAGCTTAATGCTTTTCACATGTCTTATAAAATACATGAAAGTACAATCAATAAATAACTTTCTTCAATAAAAAGCTTTTTTGTCATATCAGTCTCTTCTCACTGCCCATTTTTCACTTAGCCTGTATAACATGAATAATATGGATATAGATGTACATGTAGATATATATAGGCATAGACATAGATAATGATACTGATAGAGATACATTTATAGATATTTGAGCTCCTTAACACAATGTCATTTGTCCCATCAGTATTCAGTGATATATACTTGTTTGGAACCCATTCATTTTAGGAGATGGAGCATATTTTCATCCCATTAAAGGATTGACTTAATGATAGGACTGAGGAAAGTAGCAAGTGGGAAACAGAGTGAAGATTCACATAGTAAAATTCTTAAGCATATAAGAATTTATATATATTATATATATATATATATATTCTATATATACAAGCTGCAAAACTGGGAAAGAAGAGGGGGGAGATCAACAGTTGGGATATCAAGATAATTTTTAAAAATTCTTCAGGAGCACATGACTACTTTCCAATTAGTGTACAAGTCCCTGTAGGTAGAAATGCATTTACATTTTTCGTATCACTCTCTATGGCATAGTTGTCACTCAAAAAATAATGATTTACAAAGATTTACCATCAAGGGATATAAAATATGGAAGAGTCTTTGACTATTTCACTCTTTTAAGACATAGATTATGTATCACTTCTTAAATCCCTATTATAATAAATAAAATATTGGTATGTATCAGAAGGAGAACATAAAGAGCACAATGCTATGGAGTAGATCACCTAAGCAAGTACAAGGACGTATTTTACTATGAAAGAAACTATTTCACTCTATTCAACTGTACTCAAAAATTATTAATTCTTTATAGTGATTACAGTAAACCCTATTATATAATTAATGTATTTTTAATAAATCTCAAGAAGGTGTTTAGATCATTTAATGTGGTGATATAAAGCATTGTGGTTGAGCTCAGAAGCTATGGGTTCAAACTATTTATCTGATCGTTAGTTGTACCTTATGCTTCAAAAAGATGGTAACAGAGGTAACTGGATTCTAGTTTATATTAGAATACTGGTTCTTTTACTCATTAATTGTATGACTTTGGACATGTTTTTATTATGAAATCTACCTGTTCCACAATTCCCTATAACTAAAGCTAATAGAGTCTGGCATGAGTTTCAAGTAAGTTAATATATGTAAAACACTTAGAAGAGTGTTTGGCAGTTTGTACATTCTAAATTAATGCCAAATTAATTAGTAGCAGAAGATGTTTGGCCAATTAACTTTACTTGTAATTTCTGGCAAAGTGTTTACTTTCCCTCATTCTCTAGAAACATCTCTTTCGGGCCTTCTTTACATAATTTCTATGAATATTGATTCTTTCAAGATTTGTCAGATCTAACATTACCCTAATGATAAAACCAGAGAAGGGTGCCACAAGAAACAAAAAATTTACAGACCAATATTACTGATAAACAAAGATGCAAAAAATCTTTAACAAATTATTAGGAAACTGAATTCAACAATACATTAAAAGAATCAAGTGGGATCTATTTCAGGAATGCAAATATGGTTCAACATCTGCAAAACAATGTGATAGACCACAATAACAAAATGAAGGCTGATAATCATATAATCATCTCAATAGATGCAGAGAAGAGCATTTTTAAAAATTCAGTATACATTTATGATAAAAACTCAACTAAGCAGGTATGGAGGGAATGTATCTTAATGTAAGAAAAGCCATATATGATGAACCCATAGTTAACATCACAACTCAATGATGAAAAGAGGAAATCACTTTCTCTAAGATCTGGAAGAAGACAAGGATATCCATTCTTTCACTTTTATTCAACATACTATTAGAAGTCCTAATCAGAGCAATGAGGCAAGAAAAAGAAATAAAAGTCGTCCAAATTTTAAAGGAAGAAGCAAAACGGTCACTATTTGCAGATAACAAGATATTATATAATATAAAGAAAATCTTCAAGAGGCCACCAAAAAACTCTAAGAATTAATAAACAAATCCAGTAAAATGGCAGAATGCAAAATCAATATATAATAATCTATTGAGTTTCTATAAACTAATAACATCTATCAGAAAGTTCAATTGTAAAAATCCCATTTATTCATGACCTATATGGGAAAAGAATCTGAAAGAGTGGATATATGTATATGTAAAACTGGTTCACTTTGCTGTAAAACAGAAACTAACACATTTTAAATAAACTATACTCGAATACAATTTTTTTATAAAATAAAAAATAAAAAGAAATGTAAGAGACATACCAATTCAAATAAAATAAAAATCCCATTTATAGTTGCCTCAAAGAGAATAAATATATAGAAATGAATTTCACCAAAATGGTGAAAGACACATACAGTGAAAGCTGTAACACACTGATGAAAGAAACTGAAAAAGATACAAATAAATGCAAAGATACACCATACTCACAGACTGGAAGAATTTACATTGTTAAAATATTCATACTACCCAAAGTAATATACAGATTCAACACAATCCCTGACAAAATTTCAATGGCATTTTTCACAAAATATATCAATATTAAAATTTGTATGGAACTGCAAAAAACTCCAAATATCCAAAGCAATTTTGTAAAAAAAAGAACAAAGCTGGAGGCATCTCTCATCCTGATTTCAAACTACATTACAAAGCTATAGTCATCAAAGCAGTATGGTATAGGCATAAAAAACAGCCACATAGATCAATGGAATAGAATAAAGAGTCCAGAAATGATCTCACATATATATGGTAAATTAATTTATGATAAAGCAGCTGAGAATATACAATGGAGAAAGGACAGTTTCTTCAATAAATGATGCTGGAAAAACTGGACAGCCACATGCAAAAGAATGAAACTGGATCACTATCTTATACCACACACATACATTTAATCAAAATGGATTAAGGACTTGAATGTAAGAACTGAAACCATAAAATTCCTAGAAAAAGACATAGGTGGGGGCTTCCCTGGTGGTGCAGTGGTTGGGAGTCTGCCTGCTGATGCAGGGGACGTGGGTTCATGCCCCAGTCCGGGAAGATCCCACATGCCACGGAGCGGCTAGACCCATGAGCCATGGCCACTAAGCCTGCGCGCCTGGAGCCTGTGCTCCGCAATGAGAGAGGCCACAACAGTGAGAGGCCCGTGTACCACAAAAAAAAAAAAAAAAAAGACACAGGTGGTAAGCTCCTTTACATTGGTCTTGACAATAATATTTTTGATCTGACACCAAAATCAAAGGGAACAAAAGCAAAAATAAACACATGTAAATACATCAAACTAAAATTCTTCTTCACAGCAAAGGAAATCATCAACAAAATGAAATGACAATATCCTAAATGGGAGAAAATATTTGCAAATTGTATATCAGATAAGGGCTTAATATCAGTAATATATAAAGAACTCATACAACTCAACAGAACAAAAACAATCTAAAATTTAAAAAAATGTGCCGAGGATCTAAACATATTTTTCCAAAGATGACATACAGATGGCCAACAGGTACATGAAAAGGTGTCTGACATCACTAATCATCAGGGAAATGCAAGTCAAAACCACAATGAGGTATCAACTCACACCTCTTATAATGGCTAATATCAAAAAGACAAGAAATAACAGATGTTGGTGAGGTCATGGAGAAAATTGAACCCTTGTGCAGTATTGATGGGAATGGAAACTGGTGCAGCCACTCTGGAAAACAGTATGGAGACTCCTCAAAAAATTAAAAACAGAACTACCATATAATCCAGCAATTTCACTGCTGGGTATTTATCTGAAGAAAATGAAAATACTAAGTCAAAAAGATATTTGTACTCCCATGTTCAACTCTGCATTATTTACAGTAGTCAAGATATAGAAACAACCTAAGTGTCCTAAGTATCCATTGGGATTAATAAAGAAAATGTGATGTGTATATATGTGTGTATATATATAGGTATACACACACATATATACACACACAGTCGCACAAAGAAATATTATTCAGCCATAAAAAGAAGTAAATCTTGTCATTTTTGATAACATGGATGGACCTTGAGGGCATTATGCTAAGTAAAGAAAGTAAGACAGAGAAAGAAAAATATCATAAGATCTCACTTATATGTGGAAACTTAAAAAAAAAACAAAAACAGTTCGTGGATACAGAGAAGAGATTCATGGTTGCCAAAGTTAAGGGGTAGGTTGTGGGTGAAATGGGTGAAGGGGATCAAAAGGTACAAACTTCCAGTTATAAAATAAATAAGTCATGAGTGTGTAATTTAGAGCATGTGACTATAATTAATAACACTGTATTGTATATTTGTAAGTTGCTAAGAGAGCAGACCTTAAAAGTTCTTATCACAAGAACAAAAATGCATCAATATAACAATGTATGGTGACAAATGTTAACTAGACTTATCACAGTGATCATTTTATATTATATACAAATATTGAGCCATTATGTTGCACACGTGAAACTAATGTTATGTCAATTATACATCAATAAAAATATAAAAATAAAAGATTTGCCAGGTATATATTAATTAGAGTACTTATTTAAAATATATTACCAAAATTTAAATATAAAATAATGATCATTATTTAGTACTAGTAGTACAACTTCAAAATAATTTTATATATAGAAGAAAATGACCTATCACACACTAACTGCCTTATTCCCTGATTAATGTATCTATGACAGATATTTAACTGCCAGAAAGGACATAAACTATAGAAAATATTTACTTACAATGGACTTTTATTTCCTCTTAAGATTCCATTTGTAAAATTATTTTAGTAAGAGGTGAAATATTATTAGAAATGAAGAAATTCCAGAGCAAATAATGGGATGGGGTAGTGAATCTCTTATTACCCTCTTGGATCCTCACTAGCCCAGGCAAACTTTGTCAAACATATTTTCACTTGTTTCCATTTGAAAGATACATAATAGTTGACCTTCAGGGTTGCACCTTGTTTCTCCCATCCATTGAGAAATGGTTCTCATAGACCTCTGAGCAATTAAACATTCTAACACACACACACACACATACACACACACACACACACACACACAGGTTGTGAGCAACCATGCTCCTCTAAGAATTTCAAAACTTTCAGGTAGGTAGTGACACAAATCCAATGATTAAGGTAGTGACACAAATCCAATGATTAAGGCTAAGCATGGAAGAGAATCATTTATTTCGTATAACAATGTAATATCCCATATGAAATATATTAATCTTAGATTTAGCAGTGTTATGTTTTCTGTCTTCATATGTTGGTCATTATGCCAAAAATAATCTTTCCTCCTTCCTTTGCCTAGGGCCTACTTGGCTAACATGTATTTCAAACTAAGATAGAATTCCCCAAGAAAAAGAGAAATCTTCCCTCAGTCTGCCATTAGATTACAAATAGTAGCCTTTGTGCTAATTAGTTTTAAGCAAACCTCTTCAATGTATTTACCATTTGATTTCTGTCTCTCCCATGAGGCTGAAAATTCCTTGAGGGAAATAATTATGGTATATTTCCATAGTATAGTATCTAGCACAATATTTGAGACAGTAACTGTTCATAGAATAAATATTTTAATATATAGACTTGTAGAACTCTTTTACATTTGAGAAAGTACCTACTTATAGCAAAAGAAAAAAAGTTATGTTATATCTTGCTGATATTTTGATCATTGCCTCAAAAGTGGCACAGATTAAATAGTAAAAAAGACAAAGTAGTAAAATGAAAACATCCTGATATATAAGTTCACCCAATTTTACACCATAATAACATGTATTTAACAATAAATCTCAGAATCTTTTCAGTATCTCTTAGACTCAGACAACTGGGACCCTGGATCTGGACCCTGGTCTTTAGAACACTTGCAATCACTATTCTTTTGTCTATATCCTCAGGGGCAAAGAGTCCTCAGGTGTAAGTGAACATACTCATCTGGAGCCTGTACCTTCTCCTCTATGCCATGCTCCTGATAATCTATGTTTTGGGTATTCTCTGTTTACATCCATATCTGTTTTCTATGCCTACACCCAATCTATGTTTTGGGAATTCTCTGCCTCTACCCATAATATTACTTCTGGACCTGCTTACTGTCTTTCTTCCCCAATATAAATATTATTCATTTGGGATGTTCCTTAGGTTTTTTTGTTAGCCTTCTCATGGGACAATAATGATTTATTTATTTTAATCTGTGATATTATCAGTGGTGTCTCCTGGGTTCCATAAATAATGGCTATGATATTGTTCCTTTTTAATATTCTCCCCAGGACTGTCTTGTGCTAGGCTACATTTCTGATCAATATCTCATGATTTTAATGCCAGGGCCTGAGAGAAAATAATGTCTCCCCACTGGCTAGTCATGCTATTCTACTCAAGTGTATGTGCTGAAAGAATGTAGAAGAAGAAACTGGCATGTCCCTTTTCAGAGTTGGGTCTAGCTCTGACATAGTTCCTACGAAACGACATTACCCAAGAACTTATGACTTAGCCTCCTCCCTGATCACTTGTTTTTGCATTATCTGTGGCAGTTGGAACGTCAATCCCCCAAACACATCTGGGAATGCTGTAATTGCTATGGCTAAACAGTGTATACAAAGTAAGAACTTGCCCATCCAGGACCCTGACTTTCAAAAGTCTGTCACACAAAAACTATCTGGTCCTCCCTAAGAGATTAAGAAAAGAGAGAGACTTCAGGAGGCATCTAAGTTCTCAGGCCCTACATTTTGTCATGGAGCCTTCCTCGACCAGTCTTGGTGGACTTAATGCTGGTTTTCAGTTCTCACAGATCTGAAGTCTCTAAATAGGATTTCTGGAAAGAAACCAGCTCAAGACTATGCACATATGTATTGCTGGCCTGCTTTGTTTTATTCCTAGGAAATCTTCAAGATGAAGTGTATTCACTGGGTTAGAATTTGCATTTTGTGGTTTCCATACTTTTCTAAATAAAACTAATTCTGCAAAATTAAAATATGATAAACTGAACAAGTTACGTGTTTCCTTTTTGCCTCTAGTCTGAAGGAATTATTTTGGTTGCTGCTATTAATAAAAGTTTGGAAATGAGGTTTTAATTGTTTATCTAGACATGAACAAATAGGCATATTCATTACACAGCAAGCCTTAAGTGCATGCATGAGATGCATGATTTTGAAACATATCAAAATAAATGTTGGGATCCAAATGGAGAAAACCACATTATTTATCACAATATTTCAATGATCTTTCAAAATGAAATGAACTACATATAATTACATTTATGTTATAAGCCTGCATTTTCCTTTTTTTGAGGTCACAATGTACCAGTATGTTATCATAAGATGTAGTGGTAATATTATGATTCTTTGTAAATAGATTGTTATATAGCTAAGATTCATATAGTATCTCCACTGAGATAAACATAATATACAAAAAACACATTTAAATTGTACTTGAAACAAGATGAACAATTAAAGTTCATATTAGAAAATGTTTTATTTTTGCTTTTCTCACAGAAAAGTTTTAAGCCTAAGTATTTTTGTGAATAACTTATTGCATATAACTTCTCATTATAAAACAGCTACTTCCTAGCTATATAACCTTGAGTAAGTTATTTAAATGATATACTTCAGTTTTCCCACATATAAAATAAGGATAGCTATAGTACCTTTCTCACAGAGTTATTAGTAAGATTAAATAATTTATATGTCAAGCTCTTAGACTGACGATGATGCTGAGCATGAGGATTGCAATGATGGTAAGGCAAGACATGTTTATAGTCACTGACTAGACAGGTTACTGAAGAGGCTGTACTGAGTATTAGGAGATGCATTGCCAAAATGAGTTAAGCCATGTTATACATTACCTATCCTGTTGGATAAGGGAACATATATTTTATGTTAATGGGTTTGGGTAAACATTGAAAATGGTTGGACAAGAGAATACTAATAAATTCAATTAGATACTTATCTATCAAACAAAGTTTATGAGCTCATATAATGTATGATTCAGATATCAGCAATATGAGAGGACAAGAACAAGTAAAAACAATGTTATACTTAAAACTACTTTCTATTCCTTACTCTGAAATTCACATTTAAAAAAATTAGTGATATCTAATCTCTTAATTTCAAATTTATGGTTACTAAAGGGGAAAGGGGGATAAATTAGGAGTTTGAGATTAACATATACACACTACTATATATAAAATACATAACCAACAAGCACCTACTGTATAGCACAAGGAACTATACTCAATATTTTGTAATAAGCTTTAAGAGAAAAAATCTGAAAAAAGAATGTATATGTGTGTGTATATATATGTATATATGACTGAATCATTGTGCTGTACACCTGAAACTAACACAACATTGTAAATCAACTATGCTTCAATAAAAAAAAATTAGTGATAAAGTTTTTAGGTGTTTCCATATGTGTATGGAAACACAAGAGACCCCAAATAGCTAAAGCCATCTTGAGAAAGAAAAAGGAAGCTGGAGGAATCAGGCTCTCTGACCTCAGACTATACTACAGGGCTACAGTAATCAAGACAGCATGGTACTGGCACGAAAATAGAAATATAGATCAGTGGAACAGGATAGAAAGTCCAGAGATAAACCCACTAATCTATGGTCACCTAATCTATGACAAAGAAGGCAAGAATATACAATGGAGAAAAGACAGTCTCTTCAATAAGTGGTGCTGGGAAAACTGGAAAGCTACATGTAAAAGAATGAAATTAGAACATTCTCTAACACTATACACAAAAATAAACTCAAACTGGATTAACAATCTAAATGTAAGCCTGGATACTATAAAACTCTTAGAAGAAACATAGGCAGAATGCTCTTTGACATAAATCAAGATCTTTTTTGATCCACCTCCTAGACTAATAAAAACAAAAATACACAAATGGGACCTAATTAAAGTTAAAAGCTTTGCACAGCAAAGGAAACCATAAACAAGACAAAAAGACAACCCACAGAATGGGAAAAAATATTTGCAAATGCAGCAACCAACAAGGGATCAATCTCCAAAATATACAAACAGCTCATACAGCTCATTATCAAAAAAAACCCCAAACAACCTAGTCAAAAAATGGGTGGAAAATCTAAATAGATATTTCTCCAAAGAAGACATACAGATAGCCAAGAGGCACATGAAAAGATGCTCAACATCACTAATTATCAGAGAAATGCAAATCAAAATGACAATAAGGTATCATCTCACACCACTCATAATGGCCATCATCACAAAATCTACAAATAATAAATGCTGGAGAGGGTGTGGAGAAAATGGAACCCTCTTGCACTATTGGTGGGAATGTAAATTGCTACAATCACTATGGAGAACAGTATGGATATTCCTTAAAAAACTAAAAATAGAGCTACAGTATGAACCAGCAATCCCACTCTTGGGCATATACCCTGAGAAAAATATATTTCAAAAAAATACATGCACCCAGTGTTCATTGCAGCACTATTTACAATAGCCAGGACATGGTAGCAACCTAAATGTCCATCAACAGAAGAATGGATAAAGAAGATGTAGTACATATATACAATGGAATATTAATCAGCCATAAGAAAGAATGACATAATGCCATTTGCACTAACATGGATGGACCTAGAGATCATCATACTGAGTGAAGTAAGGCAGAGGAAGACAAGTATCATATGATATCACTTATATATGGAATCTAAAAAAATTGCTACAAACAAACCTATTTATAAAACAGAAATAGAGTCACAGATGTAGAAAACAACCTTATGGTTACCAAGGGGGAAAGGGGGGGAGCGATAAATTGGGATATTGGGATTGATATATACACACTGCTATATATTAAACAGATAATAAGAACCTACTGTATAGCACAGGGGACTCTACTCAATACTCTGTAATGACCTATATGGGAAAAGAATCTTAAAAAGAGTGGATATATGTATATGTATAACTTATTCACTTTGTTTTACACCTGAAACTAATACAGCATTGTAAATCAACTATACTCCAATAAAAATTTAAAAAAAGGTTTTAGGTGGATAAAATTTGTTGGTTTAGATAAAACGGTATAAAATATTTTTATAATATATGCTGAATTATAAATTCTTCATTATCTCAGCATGTAGAAATTAAAAAATAAACATTATAATTTCTGATCATCTACATTATTTGTTTTATCTCAAATGGTATGAAGTGCTTAAACAATGTCTAGCACATTGGAAAGAATTCATAATTTCTTTTTCTGAACTTAAAATTTTGCAAAATAATGTTAAGAAAAGTATACATACTGTTTGATAAACTGCACAAGATGAGTATTTATGCTAAAACCACAGAGAAGCTTAAAATATGGAATATTGCCAGTATTCCATAAACCCTTTTCACCTATTTCCCAAACACTCCTAACCCTATTCCTCCTCTCCAAAGTAACAGTTATCTTGATATCTAACACTAATTTTTAAATTTTATATACATAATAAATATATATAACACATATATAATATGTTCATAATTATATGAACATTGTATGTCTGGATTAGTCAATATTCTTTTCTGTCTGGCTACTTTTTTTCCCCAAAATTTCCCCCCAATTTTGATTTGTATCCTGCATTCATATTGATTTAGTAGCCACAGTTTTTTCTTTGTCATTTCTGTGTAATATTCTATGGTATGGATCTCTTTAGTCATTTGTCAAAGTATTAAGTTACTATAAAGGTGAATGCAGTATTGGAAAATTTACTCTCAATTTCACAGCAAAGTAGGTGAGTGAGAACTGGCAATGATGAAAGCAAAAAAGAAAAATGATAAAAGAAAAATTTCAAGAAATCTGATTCTGTCTTAGTTCAGACTGTTATAACAAGATACCATAGACTGGGTGGCTTAAACAACAAATTTGTTTCATAGGCTAGAAGTATGGGATAAGTGTGCCAGTCCGGTGGGGCTTTGGTAAGAGCCCTCTTCCTTGTTTCCTAGTGTGGAGGAAAAGAAAGTGAAAGTGTCTCTTCTTATATGGACACGAATTTCTACTTACCTCTCAAAGACCTCACCTCCTAATACCATCATATTCTCTCACATGGGGGTTAAGATTTCAACATATGACTTTTGAAGAAACATGAATATCTAGTCCACTAGTCCATAACAGCTTAGGATCAACTGTCAATTTCAATGATTTTGTATTTCATCACATTTTCTAATTTTATTCCATTTCATATTTTCCTTGTCTTCCTAAGGATAGGGTTGCGAGTGTATCTGATAAAAGTACAGGTCCCCAGCCAATATGAAAGTCACATATACGGACATTTTCTTCCCTTTTTACTTGTATAAGTATGTTGCACAGGGAATACTTAAAGTAGAAAGAAAATATTCATTTTTTTTTTCTGACATTCAAATTTAACTAGGGGCCTGTATTTTATTTGTAATCCCTATGCAAGGGATGACATACACACACTAATGTGAACCTGTTGTTTTTCTGAAGCATATATGAAATTCAAGTTCCTTGTATACTATTAACTCATAGTTAAGCATCTATTTGAAAAACTAATCTTTCTCCCAGATTCCAAATAAAAGGTTATAAAGGTTTAGGTAGTAACACTATTTTGTACTGTATGTCATTATTCATTTAAAAATAAAACAGAGCAAATGCAAAATATAAATATAAATCTTCAAAAGTATATTGAGGAAATGGTCAGTGAATGCTCTGTCATTATCTCATAAAAATAAATAAGAATGAATTAAAGAAAGAAGAGAATGCTGGATGAAAGGAAGGAAGGGAGGGACAGAGGGAGGGAGGGAAGAAGGGAGGATAAATAATTTCTGTGAACAACCTAATAAAAGAAACCTGCTCATCAACATAAACATTAAAAAGTGACAGGAAAGATGGAAGGAAGCAAGAAATCTGACCAAGGAATCTAGCCATTTAAGATATAAATCAAAATAAAGGACATAAAAATGAAGAAGCCATAGATACAGAACCAGTATATGTAGTCATTCCACTAGAATTTCTAGATAGCAGTTCAAATTATTATTAAGAAAATAAATATTTTAAAGGTTGGGAGTTTAAAAAAATGATACTGTAGCTAACAATCAGAGCTGAGGAGGTGGAGGAAATGTAACGACCTCATCACAGCAGAGAGGCAAATATACCTATAATCAAGACGTATTTGAAAGAAATAGATATTCCAACCACATTAATTTTTGTCATAACATTTTATTACCAACAATTAAATCTTTTAAGTAATAGTATTCCTTGCCTTGCAGATACTGAGTTTTAGCCATTTCCTCACTTTCAATTTAACTATAAATTTTTTAAAAATTTATTTGTTTATTTATTTTTGGCTGCATTAGGTCTTCGTTGCTGTGCAGCTTTCTCTATTTTGAGAGCACAGGCTCAGTAGCTGCGGCATATGGGCCCAGTTGTTCCGTGGCATGTGTGATCCTCCCGGACCAGGACTCCAACCCGTGTCTCCTGCATTGGCAGGCAGACTCTCAACCACTGAGCAACCAGGGAAGGCCTATTTTTATTTTTTGCCCCTTTTTTTAAAAAAAATATTTATTTATTTATTTGGCTGCATTGGGTCTTAGTTGTGGCATGTGGGATCTTCGTTGCGGCATGCAGGATCTTTCGCTGCAGTGTGCGGGCTTCTCTCTAGTTGTGGCGTGCCGGCTCTAGAGTGCAGGCTCAGTAGTTGTAGTGCACAGGCTTAGTTGCTCCACAGCATGTGGGATCTTACTTCCCCCACCAGGGATCGAACCCATGTCCCCTGCATTGGAAGGCAGATTCCTAACCACTGGACCACCAGGGAAGTCCTTGTAATTTAAAAATCCATATTCAAATAACTACATATAATATGGACACAATTTTATAGAAGTATTTTAATCTATCAGACTCTAATTTTTTTATAAGCAAATCAAGGTTCTGGAAAGATACTAACCTAATTCTAATAATAATGCCTCTTTCCTGGTAGTGAAAAGTAGATCAATTAAATTTTATTTTCATTCCATATAGTCAATTTGCTAAAATAAAAATTTACTATTTTTCCAAAAATAATAACTTGACTTTTTTGTGAGAATTATAATTATTAGCAGCCAGGGACTTGCTTTAAGTATTGGAGAATATAAAAAATTTTGTAAAAGAGTTAAAGTAGGGATTTCATTACATTTAAAAAAGTCTAAAAGTAAACATGAAATTGGATGGTTGTGAAATAATCAGGACAATAGCAAAAACAACAACAAAAAACAATTGTAACGAGGTTTCATATCTGATTTACTCAGATTTTTTTTAAAAGTACCACCAGCTACTATAAGTTTTTTCCTGTCAAAAGTACTTAAGCTATGATTAAATACTCTTTATGGGAGGTTAGTGTACACCACTTTATGTAGAATCAGAGGCACATTGTATATAATAAAATAACATCATGTTTTGTGTATGGATAATGAAACAGGAATTTGGAAGTCTTTAATTAAGCATTCTGAACACTAGCATAGGTTTTCTGTTGCAAAGTGAATGAATTTTGAATATATTATTTCAAGTATTTTACATCCAGTACTAAAACCTTGAAATGATCTATAACCACAGGTTAGTTAATTTTACCAACATTTTTTTTTTCAAGCTCTAATCTGGAATAAAAGCTAGAACTGAAACAGCAAGTTATTATCTAGAGCTTATGTGAACCTTCCATCTCTCTGTGGGATCTGCCAGCAAAGAGCCTCATAATGAAAATGGGTAATGATGTGTTTCAGTATGGAGACGCTTGCCCACTAATTCAAGTGTTGATTTGTGATTTTTGTATTGTGATTTTTATTTTTGTATTAACATCTGTTCATGGAGATGACAAGTTGATGTGGGAATAGGGATTACAAGTATATTCCCAATTGAGTTAATGGGTGTTATATTATCTCCTATTAAAACAAATAGTTGGCTTTAAAAATTCAGTGCTAATATCTATGTCACAGACTTGTCCAAGAGGGAATTTTACCATGGTTTCCTGTGGGATATGGTAAATGCAAATAATATTTTAAACTGTCCTATATTAACAGATGGCTCAGCAGATGATTTTACTTCAGAGATTCCTGCTTGACGCTAGGTTGTGAAGGGTGGGCCAAGATAATAACCATGGAAGCTCAAATCTCCTTATTTGCAAGGATTCAATAAGGACTGTGTAGCCACATCAAGATTTGAAGACTCTGAAAGACAGCGTGTGTATCTGGAATCTACCAAATAGCATTTAGGAAGATTAAAGTGATGGACCATGAAGAGAAGAGTTAATTTCTGAGGGCCACCAGGGTACTCAAGAAAATTACCACAAATATTCACCACAATAGATTAGACCAAAAGAACAAACTTTAGTGCATCAAATAAAGCAATTTTAAGAAATTATTTGCATGATGAAAGTCAATGTTTGGAAATTATTTTATTCAGTTTATTCCTTTATTTTAAACATTCATAAAGGAAACTTCAGGTAGGTATTTCCCAATTCTCAGATCAAACTAAGACATTGAAATCTCTAGTTAACTATTTCCCTCACATAGATGTTCATAATTTCAAAAATTATCCAAAGTTAAAAACATGACAAATGATCACTGTGTGTCTTTGCAAAGCTATCCTAGAGCACTGTCCAAAACTTCTGCCTCAAGTCATCTGAAGCCAAAGGGGTTTCTCTGTTATTTGATTATTTTGTTTGCTGTTTATTATGACCCACTGTCTGTAAGGTTAGGTGCTACTTTGAAGAATATTGATAATTTGCAAATAATTTTTATCTGGTAGAAATGCTAATAATGTCTGTTAAGAAAGATAATGCCCAATTTACTCACACGAAGTTGTACATTAATAGGCTACTCTTCTCTCTGACAGGAAAGTATGTTTTAATTTAGGGTACAAACTCAGTTTCTTATAACTTCTGAAAAATAATAGTTCAGCCCAAGAAAATGTACTGAGTTGAAGTAAAGAGAGTCCTGACTATGTGTTAAGAAGGCAGTTGGTAGAGAATGCAAAATACGTTTCTATTATCTGAGAACAGAGAATTATACACTAAACTATGCATATTTAAAACTATTTTTATGTTCACACCAAAACAAAAATTTATTTGTTAAGAATACAGAAAAAATAGAAGCTATACCAAACAACATTTCTGCTTCTTATCTGGAGTACTTGATTGGGCTTCTAAATCTAGAGGTGTGTGAGTCCAAAAAGATATTATTTCAGTATAAAAATTTCCAAAAGAAAGGATTTTCCAATTAGAATCAGTAAAACTTCCAGGCTTGGAGTTAGGTTCAGTTTGAGCAATATATTGACCTATGTTTTTAAGGATTTCTTTCCCACCATATATTTTCCATTCATTTTCCTAAGCTTAGTCACTTCAACAAGACTCTCTTGTTTGGTTCCACATGAAATCTCAACTTCTACCCTGTTTATACTTCTAGTTTAGCTAGAACGTTCTTTTAGACCCATTGAATTCTGCAGAAATGATGTGATCCCTATCTATATTCCCTAGAATCTCTATTCAAAATCTCACTATTTGCCATGTTCAGACATTAAATCAGCATTTTTTTTATTTTTAATAATCTTTAAAACAATCTTGTGAGAAAGTGAAATTTGGAAAGATTAAAGAATTCACTCAAAACTATGCTGCTACAGCTATTGTATTGGTGTTACCATAACTTTTGGAGAGATTATGAAGTTTGAAAGTTATAATCCAGTTATTTAAAATTTTTCTATCCATTTTTTCAAAATAGATCTAACTCCACTACCTTACACTTAATAAGCATAGTATATTTCCCCTCTATTTCAGTGTCTTTCTTCATCTAGTCCTTTTACATCCCATAAAAAGTACAAAAACATTCTTAGGAAACTTTTTTAAATCATGTAGTTAGTGCTTTTCAGTTTTCTTATATTCATTCAAATTAAACTATTCTCTTTTTCTTGATTATAATTAGCCTCCTTCATATATATCTATGAAAGACATAAAGACATAAACTTCTCTTCTCAATATGTAAACCTCTTCTCAAGACATAAACTTCACCAAAACATATTAAGATATGAAGTTTTAAAAAGCTTATATTATCTCAAATTCTGCTCCTGGAAAGAAGGAATAGACATACTTTTGACTATTTCTCCCAATAAGTATAATGGAAAACCCTGGACATTATATTTAAAACAAATATAAGACTGAAGTTTAGAGAAGAGAAGGAAAACCAGTTAGGCACCTCAGGACCCAGGAATAACAGTGTAGTGAGTTCCCTGAGTTTTCTTTTTGCCTTATACCGCAGACTTTAAGAGGGGAAAGCCCATAGCCTCAAAATGTCAATGGACATAGCAAAAAGTCCCAACCAAAGGCTGCCTTCTCTCACCAAAGGACAAGGAAAGAGGCAGCCTAAAGAAAGAAAACCCTACATAATAACCACACTATGCCATCCAAACACCACAGAAGAAACTGTGGTGAAACTCCACCCATGCCAGCAAAGACCAAGTGGGGAGCCTGCATGTGAACTCTCTCTAGGCTATAACAAGGCACTATAACCCCACAAGTAGTTTAATGTCAGAGAAGGCAGAGTAAGGAGCCAGGATTTTTATCCCCAACAGTGAGGTAACTCCCTTCTTCCCCTACTTGTGGTATCACTGAAGATCACATAGGGAGCCCAGACTTCAACTGACACTTGTCTCTACCAAGGCATCCCTCCCCACCAAAATGGTGTCATCCAGTAAACTTGAAGACAGAATGATAGAAATACCCAATCTGGGAAAACAGACTAAAATAATAATAAATAGAGGTTCAGAGACCTGTTAGACCTAATATTTGTCTCATTTGAATTCCAAAAGGAAAGGAAAAAATGGGCAGGGCTGGAAAAGTACTCAAATAATGTCTGAAAAGTTTCCATATTTGGCAAAAGACAAAAACCTACAGATTCAAGAGGCTGAAAAGACTCCACATTTGATAAACCAAAAGTAATCCACATCAAGACAAATCACAGTAGAACTTCTGAAAACTAAAGACAGACAAAGAAAATGTCTTGAAAACAGAAGGAAAAAATAACACCTTACCTATAAGGAGAACATAATTCAATTGATAAGATTCCTCATAAGGAATTATGGAGGCCAAAGAGATATAGCATGACATATTTCAAGTGCTGGAAAAAAAGACTCTCAACACAGAATTTTCTGTCTGGCAAAAATATGCTTAAGAATGAAGGGGAATTCAAGACATTTGTAGATTAAGAAAAACTAAGATGGTGTCACCAATAGACATGCCTTTAAAGAATAAAGAATATTTTCTAAATACAAATTGATAAAAGAAGGAATCTTGGAACATTAAAAAGTAAAGAAGTACAATGGAAAAATTTTAAATATGAGTAAATTATTTTCTCCTCTTGAGTTTTTTAAATTGTGTTTGCTGGTTGAAGAAAAACTTCTAACACTGCCTCATACAGTTCTAAATGTACACAGAAATAATATTTAAGACAATTATAAATGGAGAGGGCAAAGGGAGGCAAAAGTAGTTAGGGTTTCAAAACTTAATTCAAAATGACAGGATATTGATAACAGTAGAATTGGTTAATTTGTGCATATTAATTGTAATATCTAGAGCAACCCTAAAAATTCTATAGAAAGAGATACACTCAAACATACAGTAAATAAATCAAAAAAGAATTATAAAAATGGCCAAGTAACTCACAATTGAACACGAAAAAGGAACAGAAAAATGGAGAAAATGAACAGGAAACAAAAAATTAATGGAAGAATTAAGCTTAATATATCAATAAATATTTTTAAGGTAAATGGTTTAAACCAAGACACATATTAATCAAACTATCAAAAATTAAAAACAAAGAAAGCTATTAAAAGCAGCAAGGGAAAAGCAACAAATAACATACAAAGGAATCTCCATAAGGTTATCAACTGACCTTTCAGCACAAACACTATAGGCCAGAAGGGAGTGGCTGCATATATTTCAAGTGATAAAAGGGAAAAACCTACAACCAAGACTACTCTACCAGGCAAAACTCTCATTCAGATTTTATAGAGAAATCAAAAGCTTTACAGACAAGCAAAACCTGAGAGAATTCTGCACCACCAAGCCAGCTTTGCAACAAATGCTAAAATAACTTATCTAGGCAGGAAACACAAGAGAAGGAAAAGACCCACAAAAACAAACCCAAAACAATTAAGAAAATGGTATTAGGAACATACAAATCGATAATTACTTTAAATGTAAATGGATTAAATGCTGCCACCAAAAGACACAGACTGGATGAATGGTTACAAAAACAAGACCCGTATATATGTTGTCTACTAGTGACTATTTCAGACCCAGGGACACATACAGACTGAAAGTGAGGGGATGGAAAAAGACATTCCATGCAAGTGGAAATCAAAAGAAACCTGGAGTAGCAATACTCATATCAGAAAAAATAGACATTAGAATAAAGACTGTCACAAGAGACAAGGAAGGACACTATATAATGATCGAGGGGTCAGTCCAAGAAGAAGATATAATAATTGTAAATATTTATGCACCCAACATAGGAGAACCTCAGTACATAAGGCAAATCCTAACAGCCATAAAAGGGGAAATCAACATTAACACAATAATAGTGGGGGACTTTAACACCACTTACACCAATGGATATATCATCCAGACAGAAAATTAATAGGGAAACACAAGCTTAAATGACTCATTAGACCAGACAGACTTAATTGGTATTTATAGGACATTCCATCCGAAATGCAGCAGAATACACTGTCTTCTCAAGTGCACATGGAACATTTTCCAGGATAGATCACATCTTGGGTCACAAATCAAGCCTTGGTAAATTTAAGAAAATTGAAATCATATCAAGCATCTTTTCTGACCACAATCCTATGAGATTAGAAATCAACTACAAGAAAAAAAGTCTTAAAAAACACAAACCCATGAAGGCTAAACAATATGCTACTAAATAACCAAGAGACCACTGAAGAAATCAAAGAGGAAATCAAGAAACACCTAGAAAAAAAGGACAATTAAAACACAATGACCCCAAACCTATGGAATGCAGCAAAAGCAGTTCTAAGAGGGAAGTTTATAGCAGTACAATCTTACCTCAAGAAATAAGAAAAACTCTCAAATAAACAATCTAACCTTACTAAAGAAACTAAGAAGAACGAATGAAACCCAAAGTTAGTAGAAGGAAAGGATTCATTAAGATCAGAGCAGAAATAAATGAAATAAAAATTTAAAAAAAAATAGCAAAGATCAATAAAACTAAAAGCTGGTTCTTTGAGAAGATAAACAAAAGTGATAAACCTTTATGCAGACCCATCGAGAAAAAAATGAAGAGGACTCAAATCAATAAAATTAGAAATGAAAAAGGAGAAGTTACAACTGGCATCACAGAAATACAAAGGATCATAAGATATTACTACAAGCAACTATGTGCCAATAAAATGGACAACCTGGAAGAAATGGACAAATTCTTAGAAATGTACAACCTTCCAAGACTAAACCAAGAAGAAATAGAAAATATGAATAGTGCAATCACAAGTAATGAAATTGAAACTGTGATTAAAAATCTTCCAACAAACTATAGTCTAGGACCAGATGCCTTCATGAGCAAATTCTATCAAACATTTAGAGAAGAGCTAACATCTATCCTTCTCAAACTCCTCCAAAAAATTACAGAGGGAGGAACACTCCCAAACTCATTCTACGAGGCCACCATGACCCTAAAACCAAAACCAGACAAAGATATCACCAAAAAAGAAAATTACAGGCCAATATCACTGATGAACACAGAAGCAAAAATCATCAACAAAATACTAGCAAACCAAATCCAACAACACATTAAAAGGATCATACACCATGATCAAGTGGGATTTATCCAAGGGATGCAAGGATTCTTCAACATACATGAATCGATCAATGTGATACACCACATTAACAAACTGAAGAATAAAAAGCATATGATTGCCTAAATAGAAAGAGAAAAAGCTTTTTACAAAATTCAACACCATTTATGATAAAAACTCTCCAGAAAGTGGGCATAGAGGGAATCTACCTCAACATAAAAAAGGCCATATATGACAAACCATATATGACAGCAAACATTATTCTCAATGGTGAAAAACTGAAAGCATTTCCTCAAAAATCAGGAACAAGAAAAGGGTGCCCACTCTTACCACTATTATTCAATATAGATTTGGAAGTCCTAGCCACAACAATCAGAGAATAAAAGAAATAAAAGGAATACAAATTGGTAACGAAGAATAAAACTGTCACTGTTTGCAGGTGACGTGACACTATACATAGAAAATCCTAAAGATGCCACCAGAAAACTACTAGAGCTAATCAATGAATTTAGTAGTCACAGAATACAAAAGTAATATACAGAAATCTCTTGCAATCCTATACACTAACAACAAAATATCAGCAAGAGAAATTAAGGAAACAATCACATTTACCATTGCAACAAAAAGAATAAAATGCTTAGGAATAAACCTACCTAAGGAGGTAAAAGACCTATACACAGAAAACTATAAGATACTGATGAAAGAAATCAAAGACGACACAACACATGCAGAGATATACCATGTTCTTGGATTGGAAGACTCAATCTTGTGAAAATGACTATACTACTGAAAGCAATATACAGATGAAATCCCTATCAAATTACCAATGGCACTTTTCAGAGAACTAGAACAAAAATTTTACAATTTGTATGGAAACACAAAAGGCCTCAAATACCAAAACCAATCTTGAGAAAAAAAAGGAGCTGGAGAAATCAGGCTCCTTGACTTCAGACTACACAACAGGGCTACAGTAATTAAGACAGCATGGTACTGACACAAAAACAGATATATAGATCAATGGAACAGGATAGAAAGCCCAGACATAAACCCATGTACCTATGGTCACCTAATCTATGACAAACAAGGCAAAAATATACAATGGAGAAAAGGCAGCCTCCTCAATAAGTGGCACTGGAAAAACTTGACAGTTACATGTAAAAGAATGAAATTAGAACACTCCCTAACACCATACACAAAAATAAACTCAAAATAGATTAAAGACCTAAATGTAAGCCCAGACACCATAAAACTCTTAGAGGAAAATATAGGCAGAATGTTTTTTAACAAAAATCACAGCAAGATCTTTTTTGACCCACTTCCTAAAATAATAAGAATAAAAACAAAAGTAAACAAATGGGACCTAATTAAGCTTAAAATCTTTTGCACAGCAAGGAAACCATAAACAAGACAAAAAGACAACCTGAAGAATGGGAGAAAAGATTTGCAAATGAAGCAGCCAACAAGGGATTAATCTCCAAAATATACAAACAGCTCATGCAGCTCAATATCAAAAAAACAACCCCATCAAAATATGGGCAGATAACCCAAATAGACATCTCTCCAAAGACGACATACAGATAGCAAACAAACACATGAAAAGGTGCTCATCACTAATTATTAGAAAAATGCAAATCAAAACTATAATGGGTATCACCTCACACCAGTCAGAATGGCCATCATTACAAATCTACAAACATTAATGTTGGAGAGGGTGTGGAGAAAAGGGAACCCTCCTATACTGTTGGTGGAAATGTAAACTGGTACAGCCACTATGGAGATCAATATGTAGGTTCCTTAGAAAAGTAAAAATAGAGCTACCATATTATCCAGGAATCCCACTCCTGGGCATATATTCAGAGAAAACCATAATTTGAATAGATACATGCATGTCAGTATTCATTGCAGCACTATTTACAGTAGCCAGGACATGGAAGCAACCTAAATGTCCATCAACAGAGGAATGGATAAAGAAGATGTGGTATATATATACAATGGAATGTCACTCAGCCATAAAAAAGAATGTCATAATGCCATTTGCAGTAACATGGATGGACCTAGTGATTATCATACTGAGTGAAATAAGGCAGGGAAATATATATCATATGATATCGTTTATATGTGGAATCTAAAAAATACGTTACAAACAAACCTATTTATTAAAATAGAAATAGAGTCACAGATGTAAAAAACAACCAATGGGGAAAGGCGGGGGCATGAGGGATAAATTGGGAGACTGGGACTGACCTATACACACTGCTATATACTAAATAGATAACTGGGCTTCCCTGGTGGCACAGTGGTTGAGAGTCCACCTGCCAATGCAGGGGACACGGGTTCATGCCCCAGTCTGGGAGAATCCCGCATGCCGCGGAGCGGCTGGGCCCATGAGCCATGGCCGCTGAGCCTGCGCGTCCGGAGCCTGTGCTCCGCAACGGGAGAGGCCACAACAGTGGGAGGCCGCATATCGCAAAAAAAAAAAAAAAAAAAGTTAACTAATAAGAACCTACTGTATAGCACAGGGAACACTACTCAATACTCTGTAATGACCTATATGAAAAAAAGAACCTTAAAAAGAGTGGATGCATGTATATATATAACTGATTCACTTTGTTGTACACCTGAAAGCTGAAACTAACACAACATTGTAAATCAACTATATTCCAATAAAAATTAATTTTAAAAAATAAAGTTTTTAGGTATATAAAATTTGGTGATTAACATAAAACTGAATAAAATGGTTTTTAAAAAATATATACTAAATTATAATTTTTTCATTATCTCAGCACATAACAATTAAAAAACAAAAATAAATATAATTTCTGATCATCCACATTATTTGTTTTGCCTCTTAAATGGTATTAAATGCTTAAACAATGTCTTGCACATTGGAAATAACTCAATTTCTTTTTTTGACTTAAAATTTTGCAAAATAATGTTCACTGAGGAAAGTATACTTAGAATAAATGTGTATTTCAAATTAATAATCTAAGCTCCCACTTCAAGAAACTAGGAAAAGAACAAAATCACCAGAGATATTCACAAGGAAAGAAAAACATAGAGCAGTAATCAAAAAAAATTGAAATGAGAAGAACAATGCAACAAAATCTGATTCTTTGAAAAGATAAATAAAATTGAGAAACCCCTTGTATGACTGGCAAAGTAAAAACACAAAAGTATAAGAATTACTAGTATCCTGAATGAAATAACTGATATTATTATAAACCCTGCAACATCAAAAAGGTAGTAAGGACGTAATATGAACACTCATTACTATAAACATAAACTTCACAAATGAGATGAAAGAATTCCTCAAAACCCACCAATACTAGTATCCCTCAATTATCTTTATAGTACACTTTATGTCACTTTGTTTTTAAAAAAGACCTATTTTAATACATTTACTCACTTACTGAAAGAAATCCAAAGAGGATTTTCACTTTTATAGAAAAAGGCAAAAATTGAAAATAGTGTTCAGATTTTGTTTTGCAGCAAATCACTTGTGTTTCTATATTCACTAATGATTATGTGAACACCAAAATTAAATATATAATACTATTTAAAATCATTCAAAGAGGGACATTGGCAAGATGGTAGGAGGCTTCTGACTTTCTCTCCTCCTGTGAACACATCAAATATATAGCTAAACATGGATCAATTCCCTCAGTGAAATCCAGAAACAAGTTGAATGATTCCTTTACATCAGATAACTGAGAAAATACCCATATTGAAGTAGATACAAAAAGGTGAGACACATTCATGTGATAAGCCTACACCTGGCACAGCACCTTATTGTCAGAAGGAACCCCCAACTCCCAGTTTCTCCCTGAGGAATGTAGAGTTTGAACCATATAGTTAGCTCGCCAACTTTTATGTATGTCATCCAAAGGATGGCTCCCAAAACACTTTGCTTAAAGAGGCAATGTGGTTCAGCATTTGCAAGTCCCCTAGAACCAAATTAAACAAAGACACGGTTTTTAAATGGGAGTACAAGCACTTCCTCCAGGCTCAGAGCAAATGGAGAAGGTAAAGACTCAAGGCTCCCAGTTTCTCCCTGGAAAGGGATTACCTGCATACTTCCTAGCTGCTGCCCAAGGATTGGACTTCTAATTAGTCTGCATGTGAGATCTTTTGGGAGCCATAATTAGTAATCCTCTAGGAGCTTAAATGGGCATGTAAGGACTCCTGTGCCTTCATTCCCCAGCTTGCCCCAGAACAATAAAACAATTTTTTTTTAGTTTTTCTCTGAAAGGAGTTTGTCTACATATTTGGTTCCCCAACTTCTATAGCTCCTACCCAAGAGACTTCTAAATCACTTATCTCTGGGAGCTGATCAAGCTCAACATTCATGACTTCCCTGGTACAATAGAGAACAAAGAAGTAGTTCTGTATGGGTACACAAGCAGTAGCAGTGGCTACTCCCTCTGGCTTAATATAAAGTGAGTAGGAAAAACACCCAGCATACAATTTCTCCCCAATAGAGGCCAGACTCTATATCTAATGTCCCAATTTCCCCAGTTGCTGCAAAAATTTGGGCTTCCAATTAGCCTGCATCTGGGAGCTGAAAGGGCAGGAAATTATTAGTACTCCAGGAGGTTAAATAGGTGTGTTGGCATTTTCTCTGCTTTGGGGGCCCTGACAGGATTTGACATACACTAAAGTCCTGGGAGCCACTAAGAACAAAGATGGTGGTTTGGATAGGGACAAATGTTTGAGAAGTTCCTGGGATCAGGGGCTAGGCTAACTGGGAAGTTTTATTTCCTACATGATGCCAGTCTGTTAAGACTGGGAGAGGTGGTTGATCTATCTCATGCATAGAAACCAATACAGAGAGTCAAAGAAAACAAAGAAACAAGGGAGAGTATCCCAAGCAAAAGAACAAGATAAATCTCTAGAAATTGACCTTAATGTAAGAGATTAAGTGAGTTAAACACCAAAAATTGAAAATAATGGTCACAAAGATGTTCACAAGGTCAGGAGAGCAATGTATTAACAAAGTAAGAATTTTAACACAGAGAAAATATTAGAGTGCCAAACAAATAATGGAGCTCATTAATATAAGAACTAAACTGAAAAATTCAATATAAGGTTTGGACAGCAGGCTAGACCAGTCAGAAGAAAGGACCAGTGAACCTGAAGACAGATCACTAGAAATCAAACAGAGGAGCAAAAAGAAAAATAAGACTGAAGATAGCTTAAAGGAAACTTGGGCCATCACCAAGCTGAAAATTATAAAAATTATGGGAGACCCAGAAAGACAAGAGAAAGTGTAGAAATTGAATTTAAAGAATTAAGCTGAAATCTTACTAAATCTAGGGAAAAAGTATATATCCAGATCCATAAAGCCCCCCCAAAACACCAATAAGATGGTTCCAAAGTAATCCACAATGAGACCCATTATAATCAAAGTTTCAGAAGCTAAAGACAAAGAGAGAATGTTGAAAGCAGCAAGAGAAAGGTAATATGTTATGTCAATGGAACCCCCATAAGACTATCAGTGTACTTTTCAGCAGAAATATTGCAGGAAAAAAAGAGTGGGATGATATATTTAAAGTGCTGAAAGAAAAAATAAAACTTGTCAACTAAGACAAGAAAAGTTGTTGAAAAGTTGTCATTTAGAATTGGAGAGAGATTCCTAGACAAAAAAAAGTGAAGGAGTTCATCACCGCTAAACCTACCTTACAAAAAATGATGAAAGGGATTCTTCAAACTGAAATGAAAAGTCTGCTCAACATCACTAATTACTAGAGAAATGCAAATCAAAACTACAATGAGGTATCACCTCACACCGGTCAGAATGGCCATCATCAAAAAATCTACAAACAATAAATGCTGGAGAGGGTGTGGAGAAAAGGGAACACTTCTGCACTGCTGGTGGGTTTGTAAATTGATACAGCCACTATGGAGAACAGTATGGAGGTTCCTTAAAAAACTAAAAATAGAACTACCATATGACCCAGCAATCCCACTACTGAGCATATACCCTGAGAAAACCATAACTCAAAAGGACACATGTACCGCAATGTTCATTGCAGCAGTATTTACAATAGCCAGAACATGGAAACAACCTAAATTTCCAATGATAGATGAATGGATAAGGAAGATGTGGCACATATATACAATGGAATATTACTCAGCCATAAAAGGAAACGAAATTGAGTTATTTGTAGTGAGGTGGATGGACCTAGAGTCTGTCATACAGAGTGAAGCCAGAAAGAGAAAAACAAATATCGTATATTAACACATATATGTGGAATCTAGAAAAATGGTACAGATAAACCTATTTGTAGGGCAGGAATAGAGACGTAGATGAAGAGAATGGATATCTGGACATGGGGGGAAGGGGAGTGTGGGATGAATTGGGAGGTTAGGCTTAACATAAATACACTAACATGTGTAAAATAGATACCTAGTGGGAACCTGCTATATAGCACAGGGAGCTCAGCTCGGTGCTCTGCTGTGACCTAGATGGGGGGGGATGGGGGATGGAGGTCCAAGAGGGAGGGTATACATATATACACATGTATACCTATGTATATTGGTATACATGTAGCTAATTCACTTCACTGTACAGCAGAAACTAACACATCGGGGAGCAATTTTACTCCATTAAAAAAGAAGTATTATAATGTAAGATGTTAACATTATGGGAAATTAGGTAAACAGTAGGTGGGAACTCTCTTTACTCTTTTTTATGGCTGTATTGTAAGACAAAATTATTCTAAAATAAAAAGGATATTTTTTAAAAGTCCAAAAAAGTCATTAATTAATAAAGGTTAAAGACTATGGTTATTAAAAATATATAGTATGGGGCTTCCCTGGTGGCGCGGTGGTTGAGAGTCCGCCTGCTGATGCAGGGAACACAGGTTCGTGCCCCGGTCTGGGAAGATCCCACATGCCACGGAGCGGTTGGGCCCGTGAGCCATGGCTGCTGAGCTTGCGCATCCGGAGCCTGTGCTCTGCAATGGGAGAGGCCACAACAGTGAGAGGCCTGCATACCACCAAAAAAAAAAAAAAAAAAAAAAAAAAATATATATATATATATATATATATATATATATATATATATATATATAGTATGGTATTAAAATGACGATAGCTACAAGATTTGTTAATGAATACACAGTATAAAAAAAGGTGAATTGTGACATCAATAATATAACAGAGGGGGGCTTCCCTGGTGGCGCAGTGGTTGAGAATCTGCCTGCCAATGCAGGGTACACGGGTTTGAACCCTGGTCTGGGAAGATCCCACATGCTGCGGAGCAACTAGACCCGTGAGCCACAAATACTGAGTCTGCACGTCTGGAGCTTGTGCTCCACAACAAGAGAGGTCGTGACAGTGAGAGGCCTGTGCACTGTGATGAAGAGTGGTCCCCGCTCCCCGCAACTAGAGAAAGCCCTCGCACAGAAACGAAGACCCAACATAGCCAAAAATAAATAAATAAATTAATTAAAAATATATATATATATATATATAACAGAGGGGAGTAAAAGGGTAGAGTTTTTGTATGTGATTAAAGAGGTTATCAGCATAAAATAGACTGTTATGTCTATAATATGTTTGCTATAAGCCTCATGGCAACCACAAAGAAAAAACTTATAGATTGACAAAAGATAAAGAGAAGGGAATCAAAGCCTGCTATTTAAAAAAATCATCAATTCATAAAGGAATGCAGCTAGAGGGGAAAAGGAATAAGGAACTATAAAACATCCAGGAAGCAATAAGATGGCGTTAGTAAGTCCTTACCTTTCAATAATTACTCTAAATGCAAATGGATTAGATTCTCTAATCAAAAGGCATAGAGTGGTTGAATGGATTTAAAAAATAACCAGAAGACTCAATAATATTCTCCCTACATGAGACTCACTTCAGCTTTAGGAACACACAGAAGCCCAAAGTGAAGGGGTAGAAAAAGATATTCCATACAAGGGGAAACCAAAAGAGAGCAGGAATAGCTATACTCATATCAGATAAAATAGTCTTTATACCAAAAAATTAAACAAAAGATAAAGAAGGTCATTCTGTAATGATAAAAGGATCAATTCATCAAGAAGATATATCATAAATATATATGCATACAACATCAGAGTACCTAAATATATTAAGCAAGTACTAACAGATCTGAAAGGAGAAATAGACAACAACACAGTAATAGTAGGGTACTTCCATTTCCCACTATAACCAATGGACAGATCATTCATATAGAAAATCAATAAGGAAACTTTGGACTTGAACACTACCTTGGATGAAAAGGACTTGACAGGCATACAGAACACTGCATCAAAGAGGAGCAGAATATACATTCTTTTCAAGTACATATGGAACATGCTCCAGGGTATATCATATGTTAGGCCACAAATAAGTCTTAACAAATTTGTGAAGATGGAAATCACACCAATAATTTTTTTCTGACCACAATAATATGAAACTGGAAATCTTTAACAGGAGGAAAACTGGAAAATTCACAAATATATGGGGATTAATCAGTACACTCCTGAGTAATCAATGGTTCTAAGAAAAACAATGAAAAAGTATCTTGAGACAAACAAAAATGGAAATATAACAAACCAAAGTTATGGAATGCTGCAAAAGCAGTTCTAAGAAGGAAGTTTATAGTATAAATGCCTATATTAAGAAAAAAGAAAGACCTCAAATTAATGATCTAACTTTACACATCAAGGAACTACAGAAAGAGAAAACACAAAAGAAAACTAAAAAGACTGAGCCCAAAATTAGTGGAAGAAATGAATAACAAAGATTAGGGCAGGAAATAATTGAAACAGAGACTAGAAAGACAACAGAAAAGGTATAAAAAACTGAGGATTTTTTTAAAAAGATACATTTTCAAACCTTTAGCTAAACTTGCTATGAAAAAAGAAGACTCAAATAAAATAAATGAAAAAGGAGACATTACAACTGACACCACATAAATACAAATATAAGAGACTTCTATGAACAATTATATGCCAATATATTGAACAACAGAGAAGAAATGGTAAGTTCCTAAAAACACACAACCTACCAAGATTGAATCATGAAGAAACAGAAAATCTGAACAGACCAATAATGAGTATGAAGACTGAAAAAATAACCAAAAATATCTCAAGAAAGAAAAGATCAGGACCAGATGGCTTCATTGGTGAATTCTACCAAAATTAGAGAATTAATAGCAATCTTTCTCAAACTGTTTCAAAAATTGAAGAGGAGGGTATAATTCCAACTCATTTTATGAGGCTAGGATTACCTTGATATCAATGTCAGAAAGGATCCTGCGAAAGAGGGGAAGGAAGGGAGGGAGAGAGGAAAGGAGGGAGGAAGGAAGGAAGGAAGGAAGAAAGAGGGGGTGAGGGAGAGAGGGAATTACAGGCCAATATCCTTGATGAGCATAGATGAAAAATCCTCAACAAAATATCAGCAAACCTAATTCAACAGTATATTAAAAGGAAAATATGCCATGATCAAGTAAAATTTATCCCTGGGATGCAACTGTTTCAACATATGCAAATAAATAAATGTGACACACCATATTAACAAAATGGATGATAAAAATCATATAATCATCTCAATAGATGCAGAAGTATTTGACAAATTTCAACATTCTTTCATAATAAAACTCTCAACAAATTAGGCATTTGGAAGGAACATACCTCAATGTCTTAGAGGCCATACATGACAAGCCCACAGCTGACATCATACTCAGAGTCGAAAAGCTGAAAACTTTTCCTTTAAGATGAGGAGTAAGACAAGAGTGACTGCTATTACCAATTCTATTCAATATAGTACTGGAAGTCCTAGCAGAGCAACTGGGCAAGAAAAGAAATAAAAGGCATCCAAATCAGAAAGGAAGACATAAAATTTTCTCTCTTTGCAGATGACATGGTCTTATAGATAGAAACCCCTAAAGACTCTTCCATATAACTGTTAGAAATAATAACAGAATTCAATAAAGTTGCAGGATACAAAATCAACATACAAAAGTCAGTTAAATTTCTATACACTAACAAGGAACTAACCAAAAAAGAAATTAAGAAAACAACCCATTTATAGTAACATCAAAAGAATAAAACACTTAGGGATAAATTTAACCAAGGAGATAAAATACAAGATATGGATGAAAAAAAATCAAAGAAGACACAGATAAATGAAAATATATTTTGTGCTCATGGATTAGAAGAATATTGTTAAACATCTGTACTACCCAAAGTACTCTATAGATTCAATCACATTCCTATCAAAATTCCAATGAAATTTTTCACAGAAACAGAACAATCAATCCTAACATTTGTATGGAACCACAAATAGCCAAAGCAATCTTGAGAAAGAAGAACAAAGAGAGAGGAATCACACTTCCTGATTTCAAACTGTATTGCAAAACTATAAAAAACAAAATAGTATGGTATTTGTATAAAAACAGGTAATAAATAGAATAGAGAGCCCGGAAATAAACCCATGAATATATAGTCAATTAATTAATTTTAAAAGAGCCAAGAATATACAATGGGGAAATAATAGTCTTTTTGATAAATGGTTCTGGAAAAATCAAATATTCATGTGCAAAAGAAAGAAATTGGACCCTAGTTTTATGCCATACAGAAAATTCAGCTCAAAATGGATTAAAGACTTGAATATAAGATGTTAAAAACAAAATTCCTGGAAGAAAACATAGAGAAAATCTCCCTAACATTGGTTTTATCAATGATTTTGGTGAGCTGACACAAAATCAAAGGCAACACAAGGAAAAATAAACAAGTGGAACTATATCAAACCAAAAATTCTGCACAGCAAAAGGTAAAAATTAATGAAAACAAAAGGCAACTTACAGAATTGGAGAAAAATTTTGCAAACCATATATTCAATAAGAAGTTAATATCTAAAATATATTAAGAACTATTTCAACTTAATAGAAAAACACAAATTACTTGATTTAAAAAATGGCCAAAGGATCTGAATAGAAATTTTTCCAAGAAATACATATGAATGACTAATAGGTACATGAAATGGTGGTTAATATCACTAATCAGCAAGGAAATGAAAATCAAATCCACATTGAGATATCACCTCACACCTGTTAGGATGTTTATTATCAAAAAGCCAAAGATAACAAAGGTGAATGATGGTGTGGAGAAAAAAGAACACTTGTACACTGTTGGTGGGAATGTAATTGATGGGAACATAAACAGCCATTATTGAAAACAGTATGGAAGTCCCTCAAAAAATTAAAAATAAAATTACCATATGATCCAGTAATCCCACTTCTGGTATATATCCAAGGGGAAAAACTCAGTATCTGAAAGAGATATCTGCACCACCTTGTTCATTACAGCATTACTCACAACAGCCATGATGTGGAAACAATCTAAATGTATGTCTTTGGGTGAATGGATAAAGAAAATGTGCTGTGTGTACATATATATATACACACACACACACACACACACACATAATGTAATATTATTCAGCCATTAAAAGAATTATTTATATTTGTGGCAACAGGGATAAACCTGCAAAACATTATTTTAAGTGAAATAGCCAGAGAAAAACAAATATTGTATGGTATCACTTATACATGGACTCAAAAAAATAATTGAACTCATAGAAACAGAATAGTATAGTGGTTGTCAGGGTTGGGGGAAATGGAGAAATGTTGGTCAAAGGATACAAACTTTCAGTTATAAGATGTATAAATTCTGAGAATCTAATGTACAGCATGTGACTACAGTTAATAATACTGTATTTAATACTTGATATTTGCTAAGAGATTTTAAGTTCTCTGGTGTAAACAAAGTATCTATGTGAAGTGATAGATGCATTAATTACCTTTATTGAGGTATCATTTCACAATTTTATATGTATATCAAACCGTCATATTTTACACTTTAAGTATATACAATTTTGTCAGTTATACCTCGATAAAGTAGAAAAAATAAATGGAAACCTGTCAGTGATAAAAAAATTGAAATGTTTAACTTAAACCAAGAATTATTTTGGAGCTATAAAAATTACAACAGTTTGGGCTTCCCTGGTGGCGCAGTGGTTGAGGGTCCACCTGCCGATGCAGGGGACGCAGGTTCATGACCGGTCCGGGAAGATCCCACATTTTAAAACTAAACATTTTAAAACTAAACATTTTAAAACTAAAATAACAATAATTTTAAATAAAATTTCAGATTCATTCTTGTATCTTGAAAATAATAAAATAATTCCCAAAAATGAAGCGTTTTGGTGCAAATCCAACAAAACATATTCAGAACTTGTATGCTATAAATTATGAAAGACATCAAAGAATATTTAAATAAATAGATCTATTGTATTCATGCTCTAGAAGACTGAACATAGCTACAATGTCAATTCTTCATCAAACTGTTATGAGTTTCTTTAACACAATCCCTAAAAATAATCCTAGAAATATTTTTATCTAGACAAAAATAACATTATTCTAAAATCTATCAGGAAAGGAAAATAAACTAGACTATTTGAAGTAGGAGAGATACATCTATGCAATTTCAAGACTTATTATATAGCTAGCCTGTGTGGTATTGGCAAAGGGCTAGATGAATAAATCAATGAATCCAACAGAGAATCTAGAAACAAAATCACACAGATATGCCCAAGTGACTTTTATATAAAGTTGCAAAGTCAGCTCAATGCAGAATGTACAGCCTACCACTAAACCATGTGGGAACAATTGGCTATACAAAGACAAAAATTGATTCTTGACCTAAACCTTACATTTATATGGAGCACACCCAATATAGGTCATGTATTTAAAATTAAATAGTAAAACTTTTTAAAAAATAGAAAAAAATTGAGATCTAAAGTAGGTGAAATTATTTGATGCCAAAGAAGTTGATAAACTACTTCATCAAAATTAATTTTGCTCTGCAAAAGGCCTTGTAAGATGATGAAAAGACAAACTTCAAACTACAGTCTGGGAGAAAATGTTTCCAAACCACATATCTAACAAAATACTATTGCATAAAATATACAGTGAACTCTCAAAACTCAACAATGAAAAAAATCCAATTCAAAATGGGCAAAGGCACAAACAGAAATTTCATTGAAGAGTATATAAAGAGAGCAAATAAGCACATGAAAAGTTCAATGTCATCAGCCATTGAAGAAATGTAAATTATGTACCCTAATGAAATACCTCTACACATCTTTTAGAATTGCTAAAATAAAAAATAGTGACAGCACAAAATGCTAGTGAGAAAGCAGAGAACCTGAATCACCTGTACATTTCTGGTGGATATGCAAAGTGCACAGCCACTGTGGAAAACAGTTTGGCCATTTCTTTTAAAAACTAAATATGAACAAGCATTCGCTCTTCTGGGAATTTGTCCTAGGGAACTATATTCACATAAAGACTATATTCACATAAATCCTTGTACCTGGATGACTAGAGGAGATTTGTTTCTGTTAGCCCAAACTGGAATCAACCCAGATATACTTCAATAAGTGAAAGTTTAAGCAAATTTTGGTACACCCATATCATAGAATACTACTCAGCAATAAAAAGAAATCATCTATCTGTGGATGTGACATTAGTGAATCTCCAGAGAATTCTGCTGAGTGGAAAAAAGCAATACCATTTATGCTTCCACTTCTATAACATTCTTGAAAGGACAGCATTATAGAAATAGAGAACAAATGAATGATTGCCAGGGGTTAAGGAGAGGAGATAGCAGGAGGGAAATGGCTTGGCTTTTAAACGGCAGAATGAGGGATCCTTGCAGTCATGAAAATGTTCTATATCTTTGCATAAATATCAATATCTTGCTTTACACACTGTACTACAGTTCTGCAAGATGTTATCATTGGGAGATATTGGGTAAAGGGTACATGTGATCTCTCTGTATGACTCACAGAGGCCTGTGAATCTTCATTTTATCTCAAAACGTTTATTAAAATAAAACTTAAATTGCTCTATAAAGGCTAACGTGGTATAATAACTTCAGCACAGCATATAAAATCTTCCATGTTTGTCCACTCGTTAAATTATGTTTTCTATTTTCATTATGTATATACATGGGTATCTCCTTTTAAAGAGTGTAGTCTCCTTGACATATACAGTTACTTATACTCCTGCTCCCTACTTCTACTTTCTGATTCTTTTCCAGCATTTATTCAGAACATTAGTAAAAGTCTAAAGTTATCAGATGCTAGCTGTATGTTCTTGGAAAAATCAGTGAACCAATCTGAACCACAATTTCAGTAAAAGCCATAATTTTATCTACTTAATTAAAAATGTTATTAAAGGTATCAAGTTAGGGAATATGCTCCCAGAGTTTTAAAAACAATATATGTGTAATGTGTTATTGTTATCAGAAAATAATTATATATAGTGAATGCTTAATCAACAAATATTAAATGAATGATATAAATTAGTTAAACCAGCTTAACTTATATACATTAAAAGTATAAGAAGAGCTTTTATTTTTTATTTTATTTTTTAAATTGACATTTTTCCTTTTTTTTTTTTTTTTTTTTTTTGGTGGGATCTTAGCTCCCTGACCAGGGATTAAACCAAGGGACCTAGCAATGAGAGTGCTGAGTCCTATCCTAACCACTGAACTGCCAGGGAATTCCCAAGAGTTTTTATTGTAATTTTCAAACTGTGTACTCATAATGGACATTCAGTAAGGAAGGAGTTGTTGAACAATATGTCATTATGGCAACATTTTTAATGAGCTATTTTAATGCCATAATGTGTTTCCTTGAATTATTTTTTTTCCAGTCAAGTGGCCATTCAGTAGAGAGCTACAAATAATTAGAATTCCTTCCAACTAGCTTTTGTTTTCTGTGTATAAATTACAGATCTTCCTCTACTTATGATGGAGTAATATCTAAATAAAACTATAATAAGTGGAAAATATGGTGAGTTAAAAATGTCTTTAATACACCTGACCTACTAATCATAGCTTAGCCTAGCCTACTCAAATGTGCTCTGAACACTTACATTAGCCTACATTTGGGCAAAATCATCTAACACAAAGCCTATTTTATAATAAAGTTTTGAATAACTCATGTAATTTACTGGACATTGTACTAAAGTGAAAAAAAAAAGTTGTACACATATAGAACAGTTGAAATTATACTGTTTGTTTACCCTTGTTATTGTATCTGACTGGGAGCTGTGGTTCACTGCTGCTGCCCAGCGTTATGAGGGAAGATCATACTGCATATTGCTAGTTTGAGAAAAGCTCAAAATTCAAAAATTAAAGTATTGTTTCTATTGAGTGCATATTGCTTTTGTAACATGTGAAGTCAAAAATCCATTAAGTCTAACCATCATAAGTCGGGGACACACTGTGCTCTTTTTAATTTTTTATTAATAATTTATGACACACAACCTTTACTTGAAAGGTGCTGGTGAGAATAAAAGACACTTATTACAAATGAGATCAGTATGGTTTATCCTCAGATACTCCACCACTGCTTGAATGATGCTTGTCAGAATTCGAGAGACATCTGACTAATGAGCCCTGTATGATTTTAGACTCTGAGGACATCTTATTTTCTGATGTATACTCCCAAATACTTATCATAGCATGGGGAAATTAATATTTCATGATTGAAATAAATTCTTCACTTCAGTGTCTGTCTTTATCTTATTATTAGTCATAAGTTTTTTTATTATTTTGTATAACTTTAAATGGAGTACAATCCATAAAAATATTGAATCACTATGTTGTCCACCTAAAACTAATATTGTAAATAAACTACACTTCAATTTAAAAAATCAGAGCAAAACTAAATATGATACACTAGAAAAATTGAAAATATCAAAGAAACTAAGAACTATTTTTTGAAATAAATTAAATCAATCAACCTTTAGCTAGCTTCATCAAGAAAAAAAGAGAAGGCACAAATCAACAAAATGAAAAAAAAAAGAATTTACAAAGCTGTCACTGTTTGCAGATGACATGATACTATACATAGAGAATCCTAAAGATGCTACCAGAAAACTACTAGAGCTAATCAATGAATTTGGTGAAGTTGCAGGATACAAAATTAATGCACAGAAATCTCTGGCATTCCTATACACTAATGATGAAAAATCTGAAAGTGAAATCAAGAAAACACTCCCATTTACCATTGCAACAAAAAGAATAAAATATCTAGGAATAAACCTACCTAAGGAGAAAAAAGACCTGTATGCAGAAAATTATAAGACACTGATGAAAGAAATTAAAGATGATACAAATAGATGGAGAGATATACCATGTTCTTGAATTGGAAGAATCAACACTGTGAAAATGACTTTACTACCCAAAGCAATCTACAGATTCAATGTAATCCCTATCAAACTACCACTGGCATTTTTCACAGAACTAGAACAAAAAATTTCACAATTTGTATGGAAACACAAAAGACCCCGAATAGCCAAAGCAATCTTGAGAACGAAAAACGGAGCTGGAAGAATCAGGCTCCCTGACTTCAGACTATACTACAAAGGTACAGTAATCAAGACAGTATGGTACTGGCACAAAAACAGAAAGATAGATCAATGGAACAGGATAGAAAGCCCAGAGATAAACCCACACACATATGGTCCCCTTATCTTTGATAAAGGAGGCAGGAATATACAGTGGAGAAAGGACAGCCTCTTCAATAAGTGGTGCTGGGAAAAGTGGACAGGTACATATAAAAGTATGAGATTAGATCACTCCCTAACACCATACAGAAAAATAAACTCAAAATGGATTAAAGACCTAAATGTAAGGCCAGAAACTATCAAACTCTTAGAGGAAAACATAGGCAGAACACTCTGACATAAATCACAGGAAGATCCTTTTTGACCCACCTTCTAGAGAAATGGAAATAAAAACAAACAAATGGGACCTAATGAAACTTCAAAGCTTTTGCACAGCAAAGGAAACCATAAACAAGACCAAAAGACAACCCTCAGAATGGGCGAAAATATTTTCGAATGAAGCAACTGACAAAGGATTAATTTCCAAAATTTACAAGCAGCTCATGCAGCTCAATAACAAAAAATCAAACAACCCAATCTAAAAATGGGCAGAAGACCTAAATAGACATTTCTCCAAAGAAGATATGCAGACTGCCAACAAAAACATGAAAGAATGCTCAACATCATTAATCATTAGAGAAATGCAAATCAAAACTACAATGAGATATCATTTCACACCAGTCAGAATGGCCATCATCAACAAATCTTGAAACAATAAATGCTGGAGAGGGTGTGGAGAAAAGGGAACACTCTTGCACTGCTGGTGGAAATGTGAATTGGTACAGCTACAATGGAGAACAGTATGGAGCAATCCCACTACTGGGCATATACCCTGAGAAAACCATAATTCAAAAAGAGTCATGTACCAAAATGTTCATTGCAGCTCTATTTACAATAGCCCAGAGATGGAAACAACCTAAGTGCCCATCTTCAGATGAATGGATAAGGAAGATGTGGCACATATATACAATGGAATATTACTCAGCCATAAAAAGAAATGAAATTGAGCTATTTGTAATGAGGTGGATAGACCTAGAGTCTGTCATACAGAGTGAAGTAAGTCAGAAAGAGAAAGACAAATACTGTATGCTAACACATATATATGGAATTTAAGAAAAAAAATGTCATGAAGAACCTAGGGATAAGACAGGAATAAAGCCACAGACCTACTAGAGAACGGACTTGAGGATATGGGAAGGGGGAAGGGTGAGCTGTGACAAAGGGAGAGAAAGGCATGGACATATATACACTACCAAACTTAAGACAGATAGCTAGTGGGAAGCAGCCGCATAGCACAGGGATATCAGCTCGGTGCTTTGTGACCGCCTGGAGGGGTGGGATAGGGAGGGTGGGAGGGAGGGAGATGCAAGAGCGAAGAGATATGGGAATATATGTATATGTATAACTGATTCACTTTGTTATAAAGCAGAAACTAATACACCATTTTAAAGCAATTATACCCCAATAAAGATGTTAAAAATAAAACCAAGAATTTACAACCAACACTCATAAACAAAGAATCATAAGAGATTACTATGAATAATTATATGCCAATAAAATAGACAACCAAGAAGAAGTGGAAAAATTCCTATAAATGTACAATCCCCCAAGACTGAATGAGGAAGAGATAGAAAAAATGAACAGAACAATTACCAGTAATGAAATTGAATCAGTAATAAAAAACTCCCAACAAACAGAGGTCCAGGACCAGATGGCTTCATAGGTGAATTCTACCAAATACTTTGAGAGGAGTTCACACCTAACCTTCTCAATCTGTTCCAAAAAAATTTGCAGAGGAAGGAATTCCCTCAACTTATTTTACAAAGCCAACATCCTTGATATCAAAACCAAAGATATCCTCCCCCCCCAAAAAAAAAACATTACAGGCTAGTATCACTGGTGAACATAGATGCAAAAATATTCAACCAAATATTAGCAAACCTAATTCAACAATACATTAAAAGGATCATACACCATGATCAAGTGAAATTTATCCCAGGGGTGGAATGATGGCTCAGTATCCACAAATCAATGCGATATACAAATTGAAAAATAAAAATCATATGATCATCTCAATAGATGTAGAAAAAACTCCTGACAAAATTCAACATTGATGTATCATTAAAAGCTGTCAACAAAGTGGGTAACAGTGTAGGGTGTTTCTTTTTAATTTGTATTGAGGTATAGTTGATTTACAATGTTGTGTTAGTTTCAGGTGTACAGCAAAGTGGATCTGTTATCATATACATATATCCACTCTTTTTAGAATCGTTTCCCATATAGGCCATTACAGAGTATTGAGTAGAGTTCCCTGTGCTTTGCAGTAGGTCCTTATTAGTTATCTATTTTATATATAGTAGTGGTATATATCAATCCCAATCTTCCAGTTTATCCCTCTCCCCGCTTACCCTCTGGTAACCATAAGGTTTTTTTCTACATCTGTAACTATTTCTGCTTTGTAGATAAACTCATTTGTAGCCTGTTTTTATATTTCACATATAAACGATGTCATATGATATTTGTCTTTCTCGGTCTGACTTACTTCACTATGTCAATCTCTAGGTACATTCATGTTCCTGAAAATGGCATTATTCCCTTCTTTTGTTCAATGCAGCACTATTTACAGTAGCCAGGACATGGAGACAACCTAAATGTCCATCAGCAGAGGAATGGATAAAAAAGACATGGTACGTATATACAGTGGAATATTACTCAGTTTAGGGTGCTTCTTATTTATTCCCTGAACATCTTTAATCTATTTCTACATATAATTTTGCTAAAACATAGACAGAACAAACCAAAACTTGGACATCAGGAACTGAGAATACTGGGAACACAATCTAAGACTATTATTTCAGCAATCTATTTTGTTTTACTTCCAGAAAAAATATGGTTTTTGAAAAGGGGGGCAAAAAAGAGGAATAGATAAAGAAGTAAATTAATTATTTTGAATTGATAAAGGAAAGTCAAAGTGATGATATTTATTCTGGGGATCTGAATCTCTGATTTGCCATTCCCTGATGAAAACTATCAAAAGAAAATTAGATACCACTTTTTTGTTTTTTAACTTAGGCTCTCATTTCCAAGGTATGCAATTTTTTCCTTGAAAGAGAAAAGTGTTTTTTATTTAGACAAAAATACTCGGGATCTCACCATTGGGTCTAAGATTTTTTTTTAAGTTTTTCATAATCTTACACTTTTAAAACCATAGTGTTTGAGCAACCAACTTGTTGAATTAGTCTAGCTTCATTGCTAAGTGGGACACATCAGGCAAAATATATTCCCTACCATCAAAAAGATCTCAGTTTATCAAGGTGGACAGAAAAGTTATATGTACTCAGAATAATGTGACAGGAAAAATGGCACAATACTATGAAAATTAATATAAATATCCTCATAGTTTTAAAGGTGGGAGTAGGTAAGTTTGATGATGAGAAAGATTTCCATTGGAAATGTTGTTGACATTGAATCTTAAATTTTAAAGAAAAGTATAAAGTATTGACCGATGCCAAAATTTGTGGGAACAGTCAGTCTGGTGAAGAGAGAGTTCCTGGTATAGGACAAAACATGTACAAAGGCCTAGGTTCAAGGGACAACACAGTGCATTCAAAGGGGATACTTCTGTGATTAAAATATAGAACCTGAAGGAGTAAGCCGCCTCCTCCTCCTCCTTGGTGGGCCTTAGTAGGAAATAAGGTCATAAAAGTTATAAATTTTCTTATTTGTCTTTGCAGATAATTTATACTTTTATGGTAAATACAGTTTGTTAAATTTGAAACGCCTATGATCCATCCATATCCTGGCCTCTCAGATCTTGTACCTCCTCACTCTAATAATCTTTTCATCCACCTAATCTCAACAACATATTCCCAGAGTGATAACCTAGACCATGTCATACCCAACTGAATTATCTGAAATTCAATTTCAAGCTCTGTGCCAACAATCACCTGCTTTTTAGATCACTTACTCTATTACTCCCAAAATTTAATTGGGAGTAATAATTAAATGTATTAGAAAAATACATTTCAACTTTATTTAGACATCCAATCCATTGACCTTGTTATTTCTCTATTAATTTACCTTTTTCTTATGCACCTTAAATCATTTGTGCAGTATTATAATCACTCCCTGATAAATAGCCCTATTTCCTTCAGTTTCTTCTCTTTTCTTCATATTAATTTCTTGTAATAGGGTAGTTTAAGTTATACTACAGTGACAACATTCAAATCAGTCTCTTCGTTAGCTCCTGTCCTTGGTTCAAAAAATAAATAAAACAAATAAAAATATATTTGTTCCTTGCAATTATTATATTTCTGTCACAGGTCCTTTGGGGTTCTGATACATAACTTTATTTTTAATTGAAGTTTAATTGATTTACAATATTTTAATAGTTTCAGGTGTACATCATTATTCAATATTTTTATAGCTTATACTCCATTTAAAGTTATAAAATGCTGTCTATGTTCCCTGTCCTGTGTAATATATCCTTGTAGCTTATTTATTTTATACATTGTAATTTGTACCTCTTAATCCCCTACTCCTATCTTGCTCTTCCTGATTTGGTGCAGAACTCTATTTACTCCAGAACTCAAACTGTCAAAATCTCCAGTAACTATTTCAGAGAAGGTGTGAAATTATGTGATAGCTCTTAGAGCTTCACCCAGAAGTGATAAATGTCAAATTTTCTTACCTGTCTGGAAAAAAATAAGTCACATAATTACACTTATTTTCAAGGGGCAAGGGAGTACAATTTTCCTAATTATCTGTGAAGGGAGAAAACTGGTTACTAATAGCCCTGACGACTATCATGCCTGACCATATCTAGCCCTGATTACACCCAGCTAGCTCCCTATTCTTTACCTTCACTGTACTAGTTGAACTCTCCAGGAAAACAAAGAGAAACATAGTAAACCCCCAAAGACTGATTTTTCATTTAACATTTATGCCAAGAATTAAAAAAATGGGTACTTAACTTTGCCCAGTAATTCTGCTAACCCTTCCTAAAATGTAAATCACCCATTCTGCAAAATAAACATTTCACATTCTCTTAATCACTCTATAAAAAGCAACCTCTCTTACCTAACTCTGATGACCTTCTATACAAATTTAGAAATTATAAGCAATCATTCAAGAGCTATTTAATATTATTACACTCATATCTACTAATCTGCCATTTATATCCTTCTCTCCTATTATAAGGAATGACTCATTTATGTACCATAAAAGCCCAAAACCTCCACCTGTGTCCTGGATCCTGCCCCTCAAGTGTTATAAAGAGATATTATCCTCCATTTTTTTCCCCTATCTTTTTCTTATCAGTTTATCTCACTCTCCTGGATCATCCTGGAGAGTATACAAACATCTCAGCAGGTCCCATATTTTAAATAATAATTACAAACAAACCCAACAAACTCAACTACAAAAATCTCTTGACCCTCTAGCTATCTTCAACATAAAAATTGTTTAACTTCCCTTCACAGAAAAACTCTTAAAACAGTTTTCTCTAGTGGCTTTCCTCTTTTGCTTGCTTCCCATTCTCTCTGCAGCCCACTACAGTTAGCTGTCTTTCCCCTCTACTGCAAGACATTTTTCTTGTCAAATTTTCCATTGGCTTCCTAGCTGTCAAGTCCTCATCTTGTTTGATTTCTCTAGCCACATTAGTGACTGTTATCAAAACCACTTCTTTGAAACATTTTCTTCTTTTGCTTTCCAGATTTTCTCTTATCTGAGTGACTTTATCTTTTTAGTAGGTCCCCTCCATGGCTCATCAACTAGACATTGAGATGTTACAGTAATTACTCCTGAGCCCCCTTCTCTTTTCTTTTTACTCCTTTTGACAGTTGATATCATGTGGTTATATGCCTTTAAATGCATACATTGAGTAAAATTTAAAATGATTTCCCATTTTCACACTTGTTTAGCCAGCTTAACATATCCATTTGATTATCTCTAGTAAAATGTCTTTATTGAGGACCATGTAAATTATTACTCCTGGAGTTGTCTAATGTGGAACACAAAATGGCTACTATATATCTAAGCTTAACAAATTCATAAAAGACCTCTTGATATCTAGTACTCTGTAATCTACTTTACAACCACTTTTTTTTTTGTCTCAGAAAATAGCAACACCATTTACATTACCACTGAAATTTAACACTAATATTCTTCTTTTTATCTAGTTTTACTATAGTCCCAAATCAATTCAACAAAAACTCTTAAGCACTCTGTCCCAAACTATATCCAGAATATGGTCACTTTAGAGGATTCCACTGTTGTACTTTTGTCTAAGCCACCACCATCATTTAACTGAATTACTGTAATCATCACTTTATTTACCCCACTGACTCCACTATTGGTTTTCTATAACAGAGTCAGAAGGAATTTTTTTTTAATATCAGAGTATGCCATTCTTCTGTTAATATTTTTCCATCCTACTTTCAATAAATTTCTAATTCTGACTGTTGCCTAATTTTGTTATCACATTCTTATTCTTGATTAATGGAATCTACACCTGCCTAGATCAAATCTAGTTCCAACACCAAGGAGAGTAGTCTAATCTAGAAATAAAATTCTTGAAACATATTCAGAAATAGATAAATCTTTCCACTAGTTTTTAATGTATGCATTTTTCAGGTTTTTAAATTCATAATAATTAATTGCAGTTTTCTTTAATGTCCTCATTTTGCTTTTCCCTTGTCCCACTTCTGGCTCAGACAAAAAAATGCCAAAGTAATGTTTTAACCAAAATACCTACCTATTTCTTAATATGAGGATATAATAGGTAAATAGAGTAAATAGATAAATAAGTATAGCTGATGTATTACTACAGTATAAATGTTTTTTGTTTTTACTAAAGTGGCCATGATTGGACATTTTCCCCACTAAAAGGAATGGAGACAGAGAAAAAGAGGGAGAGAGGAAAGGAAGGAGGACAATAGCACTGACAGTAACAATGCAGGTATTGAAAAGTAGCAGTGATGGGTATGGCGTGAAAAAAGAAAATCCATTCTCTCTACCTCCTTATCTCCCATAGTCCTGGGTAGCCAAAAGAAGCTGATGAAATTGAACCTGTGATTTAATATAGTCAGATCTATTTCATCGTCTTCATCTTTCTCCCCTTTGTGCCTTAGAGAGAAATAAATCAACAATAAACAACCAGAATATCCTCTTAATTGGGCAGCTCTAGCAAGCCTGGAAGTAGCATGCCAGAATGCATAGTAGTTGAGTGGCTCCTCCTTTGTAATAAAGTTGTCAGTGCTGACATTCCCAGATTCGTGGTCTTCTCCTTCCTCCTTCTTGAGCAGGGTGAAGGGATTATGCAGATGAGTCATAACACTGTCTGCCTAGGAAATCTTGTCTTGGGTGTTTGGCATACTCTGAATTTGTTTCTATACCACTGAATACGCACAGCTCAGACCTGTGTCTAGGGGATAAACACCTTAACAAAGCTGTTTAGCAGCTCCACTAAATGGTTCCAGCAGGCACAAACTTATGAGTCAATGGGAGAAAGCTTCCTCTCCCACTCTGTTCTTCTATTTGTCCTTTTTCAAGTCTCTCTCTGTAGTTTTTTCCTTTCTATTTCTTGTCTGTCTGCTTAAGTGTCTGTTTCGCTCCACCTCTCTCCTCTAAACACTTGAAGTTTTTGTTCATATTATACATAAACATTAATATAATTTATTAGAATTATTTCCCTTAAAGTGAGGAATATTTTATTTTAGGCTTGCTATCCCCGAGAGAATGGAGAAAAAAATATTAGGAATGGGGAGTGAGTTAGCCACCCAATACTTATTAGTCAGCCTTAGATTAGAAAAGGCTTTTGACCTATGGTTCAGAGTTAAAAGCTTATTCTGAGTGTGATGGAAAATCTTTATAGTGTTTTGAGCAGAAAATGTACATAATTTGATTTATATTTAAAAATATCAAGTTTTAGCTTAAAGTGTGTAAAGAATAGTCTACAGAGGGTAGAAGGCAAGAATGGAAGCAGAGAGATAAGCTAGAATGCTGATACAGAAATCCAGTATAGCTAAGATCGTGGCTAGAACTCAGATGCTATTCTTTTTGCCGATTTTGTCTTTTCCTAGTTTTAAATAGTTAAATGTCTTAATAAATAATTTTTTTCTTCTTTTTTTGAGAAGAGAAGCCACCATAAGTGGCTCACCTTCCTCTACCTTCCCATTGTTTTCCTGTAGATACTATAGTTTTTTTAGGTATTTTTTCACAGTTTTATCTACTTTAGAGCTCAGTGGAGTATTTATATTTGCAACAATTTCCACAGCATCTCTTCGAGATTGTAAAGAGTTATACAAAGTAAATCTTTCCCTGAAGACAAGAGCTTCAGTTTAAAGGAGGTTCTCAAGTTTTCTTTAAGGAAAAATCAGACACTGGAGCCACACTACTCAGTCTAAATTTGTATTTAATCCTTATTTTACAATAGAGTTTACCACACTGAATCCCCCTGATAGCAACAGTCTATAGAAAATGAAATGAGATCTTAGGGATTTACCTGTAGTGTTTTTTCCCAGATGAGTCACTCAGTGGCATTCTATCAATTTCTTTTTTTCTAACAGGGAAATAGATGTCTATGAAGGCATTATTTTATTTGCATGTTTTCCAGCATATTTTTAACACTCCTAAAAATAACCTATCAAACACACATTCATAAAAAATCTAGTTCCGCTCCAAGCCTTTTAGTACAAAATAGCTAAATTTAACATCTAGAGAAATTGTGAACTAATATTTCATATGTTTCAGAAATTTAAAATTTTCTTTTCATCAAGCCTTTTTAAGATATTAAGCCATGCACCAAAATTGACCTAATCATATGTAATCCCTATTTAAGACTAATGAATTAAGTTGGAGTCTCATATTTTAAGGTTATTAGACTAACCATAAAATTGCCATTTTTGTCTAGGTCGAAAATGTTTTGATATTGTCAATTTAATGTGATTCAAATTATATTTATAGAAACAGATTATAAACTGCTTCAAATACACATATAGAAAACATTTCTAACAGGCCTAATTTAAGATTTTGGGCAAGTTGATAAAATGAAAGATAGAATACAATAAAAGATACTTCTGGGTAGATATGGAATTCTATGAACTCATAATATCTCTCATACTGTAATTGATGGATGTTTTCTTATGTCTAAGAATAGAATTCCCTACTCTGAGTATCTCTTAAATCCTAGAACCAACAGGTTTCAATCTTTCTTTTTTCTTTTGTTGTGTTTCCCTCTCTCATAAATTCAACTGCTGTTCTACAATATGTATCTATCACTACATCTGTCATCCCAAGTCACCATGTATTTAATTCTACAATACATCCTTTGAGATTTTTTGCAGGTATTTTAAATTTCATATATACAAAATAATCTTTTTCCCATCCCATCACATTTTTCTGCCATGTTCTTTTTTTTTTTTTTTTTTTTTTTTTTGTGGTACGCGGGCCTCTCACTGTTGTGGCCTCTCCCGTTGCGGAGCACTGGCTCCGGACGCGCAGGCTCAGCGGCCATGGCCCACGGGCCCAGCTGCTCCGCGCCATGTGGGATCCTCCCAGACCAGGGCACGAACCCGTGTCTCCTGCATTGGCAGGCGGACTCTCAACCACTGCGCCACCAGGGAAGCCCTGCCATGTTCTTTTAAGACTTGGATGGTGACAACACCATGCACGCAATCAGAGGACCAAAAAATCTTGATGTCAACCTTAGGTTCTCTTTTATCCACTTCCATTTTCAGTAAATCAACAAAATATGCTGATTCTACCTCAGAAATGTCTCAATTACTGACTCACCTTTCTACTTCCAGTATATTGTGTCAGTTCAGACCCTCATCATGCCTCTTCAGATTGTTGCAAAGGACTCCTAAAGGTTTTCCTTGATACTAGGTTTTTTCTCTTCTGGTAAATTGGTTAAACATGTATCTTTTTTTTTTTTGCGGTACGCGGGGCCTCTCACTGTTTTGGCCTCTCCCGTTGTGGAGCACAGGCTCCGGATGTGCAGGCTCAGCGGCCATGGCTCACGGGCCCAGTCACTCCGCGGCATGTGGGATCTTCCCGGACCGGGGCACGAACCCGTGTCCCCTGCATCGGAAGGCGGACTCTCAACCACTGCGCCACCAGGGAAGCCCTGTATCTTCTTATATGACAAAAAAAGGTTGATGTTATCAACCTATGGTTAAAATTTCCTACTGGCTTTCTTTTAAAAGCAACTTTTTATGAAGATATAGTGGACGTATAACATCAGTTTCAAGTGTAGAACGTAATGATTTGATATTTGTATATATTGTGAAATGATCACCACAGTAAGTTCAGTTAACATCCATCATTGCACACCCTTACATTTTTTTTTCCCCTTGACATCAGAACTTTTAAGATCTACTCTTAGCAATTTTCAACTGTACAGGGTTTTTAGTTTGATTTTGTATCTTGGTAGAGACACAAAGCAGTCTTCATTTCTTCCACATATTAGAAACATTTTTAATTACAATTCAGCTTCTCTGAGGGCCATATCAAAGAGTAAAATGCCAAGAGCACAGAAAACCTGAGTAGAGGGAATCTTTCATAATGAGACACTAAGTGAGAGATCTTGTTCAAGCATACCACTCAACAAGCTGGAAGCCCATGCAGGTCCCTGAGAAAAGGAGTCATTCTGACTTAGGTCATGAAGGAATCCCACTCTGTACTCCATCATCAGATTGTGCCTTTGAAGGGCCTTGGAAAAGAGAGGTCCTTGATGAGTGATCACCAGTAAAATCCTAATGGAGAGCAAACTCCTTCAGGGAGCAGCTCTTTTACTAGTGGGTATTTTCTTCTTAACCAAAATATCTCCCTGGAATTAAAAGACCCCAACTATACTTACAGTGACAGGTTTTACATTAGTCAGACTATTTCCTGGGAAGTACCTATAGTTAGTAAGAAGTCACATTCTGTGATCAGTCATGATGTATTTTCTGGTGAGATTCTGGGCCTTCAGCTAGGCCTGGAGAAAGCTCACTAATGCCTCAAGCAAATGAACAGAATTAGAAGGTCACAGAGAGCCTTAGGTGGATGGAGGTAAGTTATCCTGTAGAGGGGTGTGAATGGTATCTCTGACCCTTCTAGATATACCCTGGTGCCCAAACACAAGAGCCAAACTTAAGAAAATTAAACCTATTTGGGGGCTGCTATTTCTTCTGACAGGCTTACCAGAAAACTAGACATGTCCTGGTGGGTACTACTGACTGTCTTAAAAATATGGTCTTCTCTAATCTTGTCTCAAACTGTACAGACAGCCCCTTTTCTTGCCAAGCCACCATACCTTGTTTTTCTGACACACTGAAATTCTCCTCATTACTATCACATGTTGAGTTTATTAGTATTATTATTGTTATTTACATTATCTATTTTTGGTAGTGTATTCTGTTTATATACACTTTTTTTCTTCTGCTTAGTGACTCTACCTTTATTCCTTGGTAATTCCCTACTCTTCCTTTAGAACCAAGTTAAAAATGTCACCTCATGAAATCTTTTCTAACTCCAGAAAGAGTTATGCTTTTTGTGTTATCAAAGCAAACTATGATATATTAAAAGCTATTTAATTAGTCTTGTGTCTCCAACTTTAGCAAAATTAATACAAGGCATATTAATTCCTTAAAAAATGTTTGTAAAATATAAATAAATGTGCCAAATATCAATCTTTTAGAAGTCCCACATAAGACACACTAATTGAGGGGAACTTCAAGATGACAGAGGAGTTAACAGATGGAGATCACCTTCCTCTACACAAATACATCAAAATTAAATCTACATGTGGAACAACTCCCACAGAACACCTACTGAACGCTGGCAGAAGACCTCAGACTTCCCAAAAGACAAGAAAATCCCCACATACCTGCGTATGGCAAAAGAAAAAACAGACAAAAGAATAGGAATGGGACTTGCACCTCTGGGAGGGAGCTGTGAAGGAGGAAAAGTTTCCACACACTAGGGAGTCCCTTCACTGGCGGAAACGGGGGGTGGGGCTGGGGGGGAAGCTTTGGAGCCAAGGAGGGGAGTGCAGCAACAGGGGTGCACAGGGCAAAGCAGAGAGATTCCTGCACAGAGGATTGGTGCTGACCAGCACTCACCATTCTGAGAGGTTTGTCTGCTCACCTGTCGGGGTGGGTGGGGGCTGGTAGCTGAGGCTTGGGTTTTGGAGATCAGATCCCAGGGAGAGGACGGAGGTTGGCTGCATGAACACAGCCTGAAGGGGGCTAGTGCACCACAGCCAGCCAGGAGGGAGTCTGGGAAAAAGCCTGGACCTGCCGAAGAGGCAAGAGACCACTGTTTCGGGGTGAGCGAGGAGAGGGGATTCAGAGCACTGCCTAAACGAGCTCCAAAAATGGGCGTGAGCAGCGGCTATCAGCTTGGACCCCAGAGACAGGCATGAAATGCTAAGGCTGCTGCTGCAGCCACCATGAATCCTGTGTGCAAGCACCGGTCACTATCCACACCCTGCCACCTGAGAGCATGTGCAGACCGCCACTGCCAGGGTCCCATGTTCTAGGGACAACTTCCCTGGGAGAATACACGGCATGCCTCAGGTTGTTGCAAAGTCATTCCCGCCTCTGCCGCCACAGGCTCACCCCGCATTCCAGTTATAACTACTGTACCTCTCCCTGCCCCTGGCATGAGTGAGCCAGAGCCCCCTAATCAGCCGCTGCTTTAACCCCATCCTGTCTGGGTGGGAACAGAAGCCTGAGGGCAAACTACAAGCTGAGGTGGGGCCAAAATCAAAGCTGAAACCCAGGAGCTGTGCGAACAAAGAAGAGAAAGGGAAGTTTCTCCATGCAGCCTCAGGAGCAGTGGATTAAATGGCCACAGTCAACTTGATGTACCCTGCATCTGTGGAATACCTGAATAGACAATGAATCAGCCCAAAATTGAGGCAATGGACTTTGGGAGCAACTGTAGACTTGGGGTTTGCTGTCAGCAAATGATTTGACTTTGATTTTTATGTTTATCTTAGTATAGTTTTTAGCACTTGTCATCATTAGTGGATTTGCTTTGGTTTGGTTGCTCTCTTCTTTTTTTTTATTATTTTTTATTTTTCTATTTTAATAATTTTTTTTAAACTTTCATTTTCATTTTCTTCTTTTTCCTTTTCACTGCCTTTTCTTCTGAGCCATGTGGCTGACTGGGTTTGGTGATCAGGCTTGACACCAGGCCTGAGCCTCTGAGTTGTGAGAGGTGAATTCAGGACATTGGACCACCACACCAGAGTACTCCTGGCCCCATGAAATATCAATTGGCAAGAGCTACCCCAGAGATCTCCATCTCAGTGCCAAGACCCAACTCCACCCAACGGCCAGAAGACTCCAGTGCTGGATGCCCCTTGCCAAACAACTAGCAAGACAGGAACACAACCACACCCATTATCAGAGAGGTTGTGTAAAATCATACTAATTTCACAGACACCCCAAAACATGCCACCGGACACGGCCCTGCACACCAAAAAGACAGGATCCAGCTCCACCCACCAGAACACAGGCATGAGTCCTCTCCAACAGAAAGCCTACACAAGCCACTGAACCAACCTCACCCGCTAGGGGCAGACACCAGAAACAACGGGAACTATGAACCTGCAGCCTGCAAAAAGGAGACCCCAAACACAGTAAGTTAAACAAAATGAGAAGACAGAGAAATATGCAACAGGTGAAGGATGAAGGTAAAAACCCACCAGATGAAACAAATGAAGAGGAAAGAGGCAGTCTACCTGAAAAAGAATTCAGAGTAATGATAGTAAAGATGATCCAAAATTTTGGAAATAGAATGGAGAAAATACAAGAAACATTTAACAAGGGTTTAAAAGAAATAAAGAGCAAACAAACAATGGTGAACACCACAATAAATGAAATTTAAAATTCTCTAGAAGGAATCAATAGTAGAATAACTGAGGCAGAAGAACAGATAAGTGACCTGGAAGATAAAATAGGGGAAATAATTACCACAGAGCAGAATAAACAAAAAAGAATGAAAAGAATTGAGGACAGATTCAGAGACCTCTGGGACAACATTAAACATACCAACATTTGAATTATAGGGGTCCCAAAAGAAGAAGAGAAAAAGAAAGTGTTGGAGAAAATATTTGAACAGATTATAGTTGAAAACTTCCATAACATGGGACAGGAAATAATTAATCAAGTCCAGGAAGTGCAGAGAGTCCCCTACAGGATAAACCCAAGGAGAAACATACCAAAACACATATTAATCAACCTATCAAAAATTAAGTACAAGAAAAAATATTAAAAGCAGCAAAGGAAAAACAACAAATAACATACAAGGGAATTGCCATAAGGTTAACAGCTGATCTTTTAGCAGAAACTCTGCAAGCCAAAAGGGAGTGGGAGGATATATTTAAAGTGATGAAAGGGAAAAACCTACAGCCAAGATTACTCAACCCAGTGAGGATCTCACTCAGATTAGATGGAGAAATTAAAACCGTTACAGATAAGCAAAAGTTAACAGAATTCAGCACCACCAAACAAGGTTTACAACAAATGCTAAAGGACCTTTTCTAGGCAGGAAACACAAGAAAAGGAAAAGACCTACAAAAACAAACCCAAAACAATTCAGAAAATGGTAAAAGGAACATACATATCAATAATTACCTTAAAAGTAAATGGATTAAATGCTCCAACCAAAAGACATAGACTGGCTGAATGGATACAAAAACAAGATCCGAATATACGCTGTCGACAACAGACCCACTTCAGGCCTAGGGACACATACAGACTGAAAGTGAGGGGATGGAAAAAGATATTCCATGCAAATGGAAATCAAAAGAAAGCTGGAGAGTAACAAAATAGAGTTTAAAATAAAGATTATTACAAGACATAAAGAAGGACACTAAATAATGATCAAGTGATCAATCCAAGAAGAAGACATAACAACTGTAAATATTTATGCACCCAACATAGAAGCACCACAATACATATAGCAAATGCTAACAGCCATTAAAGGGGAAATTGACAGTAATGCAATAATAGTAGGGGACTTTAACACCCCACTTTCACCAACATACAGATCATCCAAATGATGATAAATAAGATGAATAAGATAAGATAAATAAATGAAAATAAATAAGATAAATAAATGAAAATAAATAAAATAAATGAAAATAAATAAGAAAACAAAAGGAATAAGAGACACATTAGACCAGATGGACTTAATTGATATTTATAGGACATTCTATGCAAAAACAACAGAATACACTTTCTTCTCAAGTGCTCAAGGAACATTCTCCAGGACAGATCATATCTTGGGTCACAAATCAAGCCTTGGCAAATTTAATAAAATTGAAATCATATCAAGTACCTTTTCTGAATGCAACACTATGAGACTAGATACCAATTACAGGAAAAAAAACCATAAAAAATACAAACATATGGAGGCTAAACAATATGCTACTAAATAAACAAGAGATCACTAAAGAAATAAAAGAGGAAATCAAAAATTACCTAGAAACAAATGACAATGAAAACACGACAAACCAAAACCTATGGGATGCAGCAAAAGCAGTTCTAAGAGGGAAGTTTATAACAATACAATCCTACCTCAAGAAAAAAGAAAAATCTCAAATAAACATCCTAACCTTACACCTAAAGCAATTAGAAAAAGAAGAACAAGAAACCCCAAAAGTTAGCAGAAGGAGAGAAATCATAAAGATCAGATCAGAAATAAATGAAATAGAAATGAAGGAAACAATAGCCAAGATCACTAAAACTAAAAGCTGGTTCTTTGAGAGGATAAACAATATTGATAAACCGTTAGCCAGCCTCATGGAGAAAAAAAGGGAGAAGACTCAAATCAACAGAATTAGAAACGCAAAGAGGATAGGTAACAATGCAGAAATACAAAGGATCATGAGAGATTACTACAAGAAACTATATGTCAATAAAATGGACAACCTGGAAGAAATGGACAAATTCTTAGAAAAGCACAACCTTCTGAGACTGAACCAGGATGAAATAGTAAATATATACAGACCAATCACAAGCACTGAAATTGAAACTATGATTAAAAATCTTCCAACAAACAAAAGCCCAGGATCAGATGGCTTCACAGGCAAATTCTATCCAACCTTTAGAGAAGAGCTAACACCTATCCTTCTCAAACTCTTCCAAAATATAGCAGAAGGAAATACACTCCCAAACTCATTCTACGAGGCCACCATCACCCTGATACCAAAACCAGACAAAGATGTCACAAAGAAAGAAAACTACAGGCCAATATCACTGATGAACATAGATGCAAAAATCCTCAACAAAATACTGGCAAACAGAATCCAACAGCATATTAAAAGGATCATACACTATTATCAAGTGGGATTTACCCCAGGGATGAAAGGATTCTTTAATATATGCAAACGAATCAATGTGATACACCATATTATCAAACTGAAGATTAAAAACCATATTATCATCTCAACAGATGCAGGAAAAGATTTCAATAAAATTCAACACCCATTTATGATAAAAACTCTTCAGAAAGTAGGCATAGAGGAAACCTATCTCAACATAATAAAGGCCGTATGACAAACCCACAGCCAATATCATTCTCAATGGTGAAAAACTGAAAGAATTTCTCCTAAGATCAGGAGCAAGACAAGTTTCTCCACTCTCACCACTATTATTCTACATAATTTTGGATGTTTTAGCCACAGCAATCAGAGAAGAAAAAGAAATAAAAAGAATCCAAATTGGAAAAGAAGAAGTAAAGCTGTCACTGTTTGCAGATGACATGATACTATACATACAGAATCCTAAAGATGTTACCAGAAGTCTACTAGAGCTAATCATTCAATTTGGTAAAGTATCAGGATACAAAATTAATGCACAGAAATCTCTGGCATTCCTATATACTAATGATGAAAAATCTGAAAGAGAAATTAAGGAAACACTCCCATTTACCATTGCAGCAAAAAGATTAAAATACCGAGGAATAAACCTACCTAAGAAGACTAAAGACCTGTATGCAGAAAATTATAAGACACTGCTGAAAGAAATTAAAGATGATACAGACAGATGGAGAGATATGCCATGATCTTGGATTGGAAGAATCAACATTGTGAAAATGACTCTACTACCCAAAGCAATCTACAGATTCAATGCAGTCCCGATTAAACTACCAATGCCATTTTTCACAGAACTAGAACAACGAATTTTCACAATGTATATGGAAACAAAAATCCCCGAATAGCCAAAGAAATCTTGAGAAAGGAAAACGGAGCTGGAGGAATCAGGCTCCCTAACTTTATACTGTAAAGCTACATTAACCAAGACAGTACGGTACTGGCACAAAAACAGAATTATAGATCAGTGCAACCAGATAGAAAGCCCAGAGATAAACCCATACCCATATGGTCACTTTATCATTGATAAAGGAGGCAAGAATATACAATGGAGAAAAGACAGCCTCTTCAAAAAGTGGTGCTAGGAAAACTGGACAGCTACGTGTAAAAGGATGAAATTAAAATGCTCCCTAATACCATATACAAAAATAAATTCAAAATGCATTAAAGACGTAAATATAAGGCTAGACACTATAAAACTCTTAGAGGAAAACATAGGCAGAACACTCTATGACATAAATTACAGCAAGATCCTTTTTGTCCCACCTCCTGGAGAAATGGAAATAAAAACAAAAATAAACAAATAAGACCTAATGAAACTTAAAAGCTTTTGCATAGCAAAGGAAATCATAAACAAGTTGAAAAGACGATCCTCAGAATGGGAGAAAATATTTGCAAATGAAGTAACTGACAAAGGATTAATCTCCAAATTATACAAGCAGCTCTTGCAGCTCAATATCAAAAATCAAACAACCCAATCCAAAAATGGGCAGAAGACGTAAATAGACCTTTCTCCACAGAAGATATATAGATTGCTAACAAGCACATGAAAAGATGCTTAACATCACTAATCGTTAGAGAAATGCAATTCAGAACTACAGTGAGGTATCACCCCACACCAGTCAGAATGGTCATCATCAAAATATCTACAAACAATAAATGCTGGAGAGGGTGTGGAGAAAAGGGAACCCTCTTGCACTGTTGGTGGGAATGTAAATTGATACAGCAACTATGCAGAACAGTATTGAGGTTCCTTAAAAAACTAAAAGTAGAATTACCATACAACCAGCCATCCCACTACTGAGCATATACCCTAAGAAATCCATAATTCATAAAGAGAACATATACCACAATGTTCAGTGCAACACTATTTACAATAGCCATGACATGGAAACAACCTAAGTGTTCACCAACAGATGAATAGATAAAGAAGATGCGGCACATATATACAATGGAATATTAGTCAGCCATAAAAAGAAATGAAATTGAGTTATTTTTAGTGAGGTTGATGGACCTAGAGTCTGTCATACAGAGTGAAGTAAGTCAGAGAGAGAAAAACAATTACAGTATGCTAAAACATATATATGAAATGTAATAAAAAAATAAAAACTGGTTCTGACAAACCTAGGGGCAGGTCAGGAATAAAGATGCAGACATAGATAATGGACTTGAGGACACAGGAGGGGGAAGAGTAAGCTTGGACGATGTGAGAGAGTGACATTGACATATATACACTACCAAATATAAAATAGATATGTATTGGGAAGCAGCTGCATTGCACATGGAGATCAGCCCAGTGCTCTGTGACCACCTAGAGGGGTGGAATTTGGAAAGTGGGAGGGAGGGGTTATGGGATATATGTATACATGTAGTTAATACACTTTGTTATACAGCAGAAATTAACACAACCTTGTAAATCAATTTTACTCCAATAAAGACGTTTAAAAAAATAGACTAATTAACTCCTCTATTAATTAAAACCTACTTCAAGATAAAAAACGTACATTCATAATAGAGGATCAGTATTAGGTAAGGTGATATCTATTAGAAACTATGGTCTGTTTTACAGATAATAATCACTTAAATATTAAATTATGACTATTGTTTGCACTTATATATTTATCAATATGATGATAGAGAATATTTGTTTCAATGTAGAAACATTATTAAAAAAACTGAAATCTCAATCTCCTTTTAGAGATTAAAATTTGATGATGAGGAACAGTACAAGGTTTTTTTTTTTGATACTGAATAGCAATGAATCTAAAGATATTATTTACAAAATTGAACTTCTTTTTCATCCGTATCATTCTGCTGAAAAGATAAAGATTAAATAAAACAGATATTCTAACTTTTCAGGAAAAAAAAGCATAATATTCCAAGAAAAAAAATGTTAAGCCTGTGTGTTGTATTCTTTGAATTCATTTTACTTGATTTTTGTTCTGTATAAGAATGACTAACATTGATTGCAATGAACCTGCTCTATATAGGCCATGTAAAATCCCTGTGTATTTGATTGAGGGGTGGGTGTCCAGCCTATTTTTTAACTTTTCTTTTAGTATATTTTTACAAGGAGAACAATACAATGTGATGGGATTATAAACTTAAAAAGCTATAAATAATATTCTCAAAACATTGCTTTCTTATTCTCTCTAGTCACAGTACTTTAAGGATGCATAGTTAGATGTGGCAAGACAAAAGATGTTAAATTCAACATAAAGCTTCTAATGAAGTGGGAATGTATAACTATTTTTGAAACAATAGTGTTCATTCCAAAACTTGCAATAAAAAATACTAAAATTAGATATTTCAAGATACTTTATGAACACTTTAGAGCAAATCATTGTGTGACTCATTTTTGCACTAGATAGAACTGCTCAAAGATGACTAATTTATTGACATGTATTTGATATTTTATACTTTGTCTTTCTTAATCATGCCAACTCCAAATTTATATACATATTTTCTCCTGAGATTTCTCAATATTTGCTAGATCATGGTTTCCTTGTAGCCAATAATGTGTTAGATCCTATTTTCAGAATAACTCAAATAATGGAAGAAATAAACATTCAACCAAGGGATAGGACATAGCAAGGAATTTTTTTTTTAATTAATACAATAATATAGGTTTTCCTGATTGCTTTTCAGTTATTGTTTTTTCAATTTCCAGAGTCTGAAATGTAGGCTAATAAAGTCGAAAAACTTGGTTACACAGACCTCAAACCTCAATGAGATCACCTTGTACTATAACGTCACTACATATGTAATCATTACGAATATTGTCGTCAGTGGTTCTAGTCTGAGAAGCATAAAGACAAGTAAGAAAGAAGAAATTGATAGAATAGAAAAAGAGTATGTCTAATAATAAAACACAGTCCTGGTTCATGGGGAAAATTAACAAGTTTAACCAACTGGTAGCTAACGTATTCCATTTAGTAAGGTAGAAATCACAAATATGCTAAATAAGAAATGACAAGGGAAATAACTATTAGGAGAAACAAACAAAAATTCCAGAAGTGTCTATTTTATAGAATTCTATGCAAACACATATAGAAACCTTGGTAAAAAGGAAAAATTTACTTGAAAACTGCAATTTTTCCAATTGACCACAATAGAAATTGTAAACTGAAAGACATTCATTTCATTAGAATGAATAGAGAAAAATTATCAAGGAATTATCTCCAAAACCACCAGCCCCAGTTACTTTCACAGGAGAATGGAATTTTGAAAACCAGATAGCCCCAATGATATATTGTTCCAAAGAATATATAATAAAGGGAAACTTCTAAATTTATTTTCTGAAGCAATTATGTCACATGACCATCAGTAGCTATTTGCCTCACAGGGAAAATGGAAAATATTGAACAAAATCTCTTTCATCTTCCTTTTAGGCATATCCTTTTCTACTATTATTGTTACTGAGGATAATCCTTTGCATGGGCACTGGAGCTCATTCCTATCTAACATCTCAGAATCTTATCTAAGGTTTTTCCTAATATTCTTAACATAACTATTTTCATTTGTGTAAATCAGGCACAAAAGCAATACAGAAGTACAATACAGAATTAAACTTTATCATACTAAAATGTAACATTAGTCCCAATATATTTTTGTTCAATTTGTCTTCACCACTGTTACATTTGTTTTGTCAGAATGCATATTTTTAATTGGAAAAAAATTCAAAAATGCTATGAGTGGTATTTTACAGAAAATAGTTTAAAGTGGCTAGTGACCTTCATCCCTACTCATAGAAGAAATGTAAATCAAAGCAATCATAAAGCATTTTTCAATTTGTGAGAACTGCAAAAGTATTTTAAAGTTTGAAATTTTAATACTTTTAACAGTATGGATAGATGAAAACTATCATGCAAAAATATGGAGAGTTATATGGTAATATCTATTGAATTTACAAATATACATGACCCTTGTCATTTCAAAGCAATTCCAGTGTAAGAATTGGTCTATGCATATATGCGCAAGACTGTGGCAAACTACCTATGTGAACATATTCATTTCAATATTAGTTGTAGTTAGAGAAAAATGGAGGCAGCCTATGTTTCCATCAGTCTGGAAAGGTTTAAGTAATAAGGAACATACAAAAAACAGGGTACTTAGAAAATATAAAAAAAAGTCCAAATGTTTATCAATAGGAATATTGTTTCAATAATTAATTGCATATTCATGAAATAAATTTTATTCCTTGGAAAACAATATCATTCTGTATAAGTTGATTTGTAAAGAATTCAATGATATATGACCCAGCAATTCCACTACTGGGCATATACCCTGAGAAAACCATAATTCAAAAAGAGTCATGTACCACAATGTTCATTGCAGCACTATTTACAATAGCCAGGACATGGAAGCAACCTAAGTGTCCATCAACAGATGAATGGATAAAGAAGATGTGGCACATATATACAATGGAATATTACTCAGTCATAAAAAGAAATGAAATTAAGTTATTTGTAGTGAATAGATGGACTTAGAGTCTGTCATACAGAGTGAAGTAAGTCAGAAAGAGAAAAACAAATACTGCATGCTAACATATATATATATGGAATCTAAAAAAAAAAAAAAGGTTCTGAATAACCTAGGGGCAGGACAGGAATAAAGACGCAGACATAGAGAATGGACTTGAGGACACGAGGAGGGTGAAGGGTAAGCTGGGATGAAGTGAGAGAGTGGCATTGACATATATACACTACCAAATGTAAAATAGCTAGTGGGAAGCAGCTGCATAACACAGGGAGATCAGCTCGGTGCTTTACGACCACCTAGAGGGTTGGGATAAGGAGGGTCGGAGGGAGACGTAAGAGGGAGGGGATATGGGGATATACGTATGCATATCGCTGATTCATTTTGGTATACAGCAGAAACTAACACAACACTGTAAAGCAATTATACTCCTATAAAGATGTTTAAAAAAAAGAAGTCAATGATAAATTAAAATTATGAAAGTTGCTTAAGAGTATGAAAAGTATGAAGCCATAAATATAAATCAAATGCATGCTGGTACATGCATACAAATAGTAGGGAAAGACACACACAGAACTGGTAATAACAATCACATAATACTAGTGCAGATGGGGGTATTTGGAGAAGTTAGGAAGTTTGTTTTTTTTAAACAAATTATTATATATATTTTTTGTGTTTACCATTTACATTCATCACACTGTTTTAAAATAAATTTATAAATAAAGATGAGTTAAAACACAATATTTAATGTGGATTTGGCTTCTTGTGATTGCTGTGATGGAGATATACTTTATTCATTTAATATAAAAGAAATAAATTTTCCAAGGGAAAAAATGAAAGAAAAAAAAGGATGAAGGAAAGAGTAAAAGAGGAACAAGTATGGGAGGGCAGGGAGAAACAGGGAAAAAAAGAAAAATGAGGTAGGGAGGAAGGGAAGCAAGGAAAAATCCTATACTCCTGAGTTAGATTTTTCACCTTAAAAATCCTTACTGTTGACCAGGTGATTGTGCAGTAGAATCCATCTTGAATGATATTACTTTATCACTACTATGAATGACAATAACAGATCAACGGAATTTCTTAAAAGTAGGAGACAGTTATAACTCTATTTGTCACAACACATTGTGCTGTATTTTATTTAAATCAATGAACACAATGCAAACTTAATTTTGGAAGATAATCTAAATTGTAATATGTATTTAATAGTCATGCCAATTAATATCTTTTAAGCCAATTTTAACATTTGTTTAAAAGTGATATAAGGAATTTATCTCTAGGTTAAAAAGTAAGTTTTCCATCCATAAGATAATTTAACATAAATAATAGTATAAGGTGGTGTTTTTATACTTTTCCAGTGTAAAAATTGCACATTCTTTGATTTGGCTGAACAATGTTGTCTTAAAAGTAGTCCTTTTGTTAAAAAAATGATCAAATTTTTTAATGATAAATGAAAAACATTTTTTGCTTAAGTGCCATTTTTGGTTTCTGAGACAGAGCTGTGCTTTTTATGTGTAATGTGATCTCCAACAGCTCTAAGTTCAGAATATCAATATATTGTAAAGATAAAAAATGTGCATTGTTTGTCCTGTTTTATTTTTAAGTGTTTTTTAAAAAAACTGAAACTAGATGTTGTAAAGGACCTTCTACTGCCACAGTTTGAAATTAAAATCCCAAACCAAATCTTCTCTTTCATAAGGACTGCAAACAAATATCTATGCACATCTTAAGAATTCTAATATTGGAGGCTTGAGATAATTCAACAAAAGATCAGGACTATCTGTAGAGCTTTAAAATGATATTATGCTTTGACTTTTTAAATAAAGAAAAATAGAACACATAATCAGCAATTGGTATTTTTCTTTAAAAATATATATTTATGTCATTCTCCCCATCCGGGAAATAAAATATTTGCATGTATTCAAAGAATTTACTTACTTTTGGTATTTAGCATAATAATTCCTTTTTGTATCTATTCTGACACTTATTCAGCATTCAAGTTGAGGGACAACTAGAATGTCTACTGCTTTTATGAGCTTGGTTGCCCACAACAAAAGATTTGTGATAGTCAGGGAGGGTATGGGCCTGGGAAATACTGGAGGAAAAGAATGAAGGTAGAAAAACACAAACATAAAATCTAAGCATATGCCTCTTAACTGAAAAGGTACAATTTAACCTATTACTGATCCAATGAAATTGAAAAATAACAAACATGAGATGTATAAAGTTCTAGAGTATCATTTACTATAGAAATTTATAAGGCAGATTGATGTGGCCACCTAAATGGATTGTGGGATCACAAAATGTTGGTGCTCTGAAGTTGCCCTCAAAAATTGTCATATCTAAGCTACAAAGTTTTGTTCTCCCTTCATCAACATATTGGATTTAGTCTAAGACTTCTAACCTCTCTCTAGTATTGATTTCAACAACCTTCAAAAATCACTGTAGTTTGCTATAATTTGCATTTTGCTGGGCAGCATCAGCAGAATTGACAATATTTGCTAAAGCTTGTGTAATTTTCCCAATAAAAACTTTAAAAGTAACTATTCAGTTGTTCAGTATCCTTTTTTATTTGTGTACCTATGTTCCTTCAATCCTGTTAGGTCAATTCCCTAAATTAACAATCTGCATCGTTTCTGTTAATTCCCTACAAACTGTTCGATAGACATCTATAAAGGAGAGTGATGTTGCACTCAAAAGTAGGTGCTTGCTATTTACCATGTGTTAGCTTTCACATCCCTGTGCATGCTTTAGGAAATCATTCTACCTTGATGGCACGTATTTATACGATAAAGGTTCATTGTTTCTCACCAAATCTCATTACTGGAAATTGAAAACTAATACTATTTTCCTTATTGATTTTATTTTTTTTTTCAGTTTAATGTGTGAATTTTCCATGACCTATTCTAATCACAAAGAAAATGAGCATGAAAGACAAAGCAGCTCAAGTGGAAAAGACTATAACAGCAAATATGAATGGCTACCCTTCATGAAGGAGGCTCAAGTATTGGATCTCAGAGCCAAAAGGAAAAAGTCACAAAAAACTTGACTTCTTTATTAATGACACTGGGGATAATAGTACTTACTTGAGTAACTTTTGTGCATAATGAAACCTCAGTAGCAATGCAAAAGTAGGCAGTTATTTCTGTCTTACATCTGTGTGTTAGCTTGTGTGGCTCTGCTTCAGGATTTTTGTTGAGTTTCAGTTGGCTACATAGATCTCATCTGGGGCAAGTCTGAAGTGTCAGCATCCATGGAGACTTGCTTTTCTTATGATAAAAGCTATAAATCTCAGAGGGATGAGGAAAAGCCAATAAGATGTGGATAGGAAATTGGTACACTGTCACTTCCACCCATGGTTTTGGACACAGTCAGCCACATAGTTAAGGCCAAAATTAATGAAGCATGAAGGTAGTAGCATTGATGGGGGAGAACAATATATGCTGGACATAAGTTAATCTATTATAGCAGTCATTAGGATAGAGATCAAAGCAACCCAATGAGTTGCATTACAAATTCCCTATACTGAAACAGAGAAAAAAATCGCTTAATTTGGGCTTCCCTGGTGGTGCAGTGGTTGAGAGTCTGCCTGCCGATACAGGGGACACGGGTTCATGCCCCGGTCTGGGAATATCCCACATGCCGCGGAGCGGCTGGGCCCATGGGCCATGGCCACTGAGCCTGCGCGTCCAGAGCCTGTGCTCCGCAACGGGAGAGGCCACAATAGTGAGAGGCCCGCGTAACGCAAAAAAAAAAAAAAAAAAAAAAAATCACTTAATTTAATGTAAGGGGTTGGTGGTCTTCAATATCTATGGAGAAAGTAACTTATTATTTCTTTTATTTCTATCGTATACAACTTTATGATAATGTCGTGGGAGACCCAGCTTGATCCTCAAACTACTTCCATCAGGTGAACCCAAACATGTAGGGCTAATGTGCTGGGCCAAGGATCAAGATCGAGGAGTTGATCCCATTGCATGTTGAAGAGCACCCTAGGAAGGCATCAATCTCCACTGAACTGGAATTTGCCAGACACTATTAGCCCCCAAACAAATTAAGATATCAGAAGGAAGAAAAAGTTATAAGTATTCCATGTTATCTGAGACCCAGATTTGCGCTCAACTTAGGTCCCCACAGACTGATAACTGGATTTTGAAGAGAGAAGAGAGGACAATAGGTAGAATTAGAAAATTCTGATTTGGATAACACTTCACTATGAGATAGGGAGATAAGTTATTATTTACTTGTTATGTACATTCTACTCTACTTTGCCTTAGAATCCTGTAGAGCTATAACCCCTGTGGTTAGTAATAACCATGACCATGAAGGAACCCTGTGAAATCTCCATCAAGAGAAGTTACTACCAAGAGAATAGCTCATTTATATCCACCACCTACTATCCCTTTGTGTGTACTAGAGTGGTCACAATGAGGCCACACTTCCTCTTAGGTTGCTCTCAGCCAGTGAATGACCATAGTGGGGTAGAGTGGTATTAAAGCTGGCTCAGTCAAGCCAGACTCAGGACTGGGCAACTTTGCTCATGGACTCCACATGGGCCTGGCCAGGGCTTTCTCAGAACTGTGCTGCAGTCAGCACATGTGCTGCATGCCCAATCTTTCTTTCCCCCTCTCCTTTCACAGGAGTCAGCCTGTCTTGTGGGCTGGAGGCTCTCACTATCTACTCTAGCACCTGCCTACTTTATCCTTCATAGCATCTCTCCCAATAAACCTTTTGCATATCTAATCTTATATAGGTATCTAATTCTAAGAGAACCCAAACTGACACAGTAACCAAGAGTGGAACAGTGTCTGTTCTTGATGTGAGAAGTAGTGTACTTCACATGGACAAAAATGTTGCCTGCCATTTCAGTAAACAATGAATGTTGCCTGCCATCAGCCACTGGAGCTGCCTGGGCCATGATGGTGTGCCCTGAGGAAAATTCAGGATGGAGAAAAACAGGATACTGGCCCTAGATAGTTAAGATGCATATGAAAGGAATAATTTCAATGAGCCCAGACTTTTGCATATTCACATACACAGAAAAGCACTAAAATCATTAACTTGAGGTATCTATTTTTTGTGATTAACAGTAATCTTTTGATGTTCAGCTACATGTTTTTGTTTTTTTCCCAGCAAAAACTTCTACATATCCTGGCTCCTTCCTCACCTCTTTGGGACAGTTCCTCAGAGCTATCTGAGAGGCTGTCTCCTGGACTATAGTCCTCAGTAAGGTCCTCAAATAAAACATAACTCAACTTTTAGGTTTTGTGGGGTTTTTTTTTCCATTGACATTTAGAAGGCATATAGTATTGTATAGAAGGAGGGGTTGCCCTTAAACACCTTATGGAAATAAACACCTTGATGCTGTACACTGCATGTTAGCTACACAGGTTTAATTCCCCTGATGGACATAGCTTGGAGATCAAGCTGGATCAAACAGAAACAAGTTGTAAAAACCAGTGGAGGGAGCAGTCATGTTTGAAGAGTGTGCACTGCTCAGTGAAGGTGGGCGTATAGACAGAAGAGGCGATGATGCCTGGGGGAAATACCTATACTCAGAATAGGTGGTTGCAGAGCCTGGGGAGTAGAACCTAATAAAAGTCAAGTGAAAGTGACTTTTCAGTGGGCACCAAAGAGATTTATCAAGGCATCTTTATATGGTTTAGCAGATGCTGGAAGGCTTAGATCAGAGGTAGGGGCAGGATAATTTGCATTGGGAATAGAGAGAGAAAGAAAGGAAGAATTGCAGACACGAAAAAGCATAATTCATGAGCCCACAACAAGATCATTTTACTAAAGTGGGAAAAAATGTGAAAACTGGGAAAAACTGAAAACTATTATCAGGGAATCAATGACCTGTAATTGTACATTGTTACAAGAACTACTGAAATATGGTTTTTAAAGTGACTCTATTTAGAGTTCCAGGCAGTTTACTTTGAGAAAAAACAGTTTTTGTATTGTGTTAATATTCCTAAACAATATCAACCTCATTCTGATTCCTCACACATTAAGAGAAGGAAGTTGATTTACTATATAAATCAGATCATCCTAGTAAAGTGGTCTCATGTTGGGGAGACACTTGGATTGTCACATCTACTTCCACCAAGATTCCAAATCTATCCTGTCAATTAACAGTCCAGCACTTTTTTTCTGTAGACATGGAAAGCCGTAAAACATCTGTTTTGGGTGTTTTTTATTTAACATTTTTGTTGCTGCTGTTGATGTTGATATTATTGAGTGATTGACAGTGACCTATTTATTACTGCTCTTTAGGAAAAAAAAATAATAATAAGCAGCTATAGGCTGAATAGAAGGAAGAGAACGCTAACAAGTTCCAGGGCACTTTGAATGGCATGAGTCAAATGACAAGGTTAGTTGCCAGACAGGGTGCCAAGAATCAGCACTGTGTTTAGTAAGTGAGAGCAGAACCAATGTCTGGTAGGAGAAGAAACCAAATTACAAACCAAGAGTGACTTGCATACTGTTACTATAAATTATTATTTGTTCTTCATTGTCTTACATTTTCTGTAATTTTAAAAAAATAATGAACATTAAGATCATGACAGGCTATATCATAATAGAGAAAGCTGAGCACAGAGGTTAAAAAAACTGAATGAAAAGGAGATTTAGAAAGTAAAAATTTGGATGTGGTGTAAGTGGCTTTTGAAAGGATAAAACATTATATCCAAATCTGTTCTGTTACTGATTTATTGTTTCAGCTTCCTGTTCATGAATAGCATTTCCTAACTCACAGTAAAGAATTTAATGTCACTGAGTTTATTATGCTTCTAATAAACTGGGGTCAGGAGACTAGATATTACAGTATTGAAATAGGTAATTGATGATAGGGGTCCTGAGCTAAGGCAATAATGATGAGAATTGAGGGGAATGGAATGATGAGAAAGGCATTGCAAGGATAAAATAAATCTCCCATTTTGAATCCTAAATACTATCCCTTCCCTTCCAAATCAAGATTACAGATTTCAGAAACAAAATGGATTGTATAATATGAAATAGTTACTGGATTAGGGAGTTCTAATAAACATCCTAGAATATGAAAAACCTATTTAAATATGGATAAACATCTCTTCTAAAGTGCCTCTTGCGCTTCCCTGGTGGCATAGTGGTTAAGAATCTGCCTGCCAATTCAGGGGACATGGGTTCGAACCCTGGTCCAGGAAGATCCCACATGCCCCGGAGCAACTAAGCCTGTGCACCGCAACTACCGAGCCTGCGCTCTAGAGCCCACGAGCACAACTACTAAGCCCGTGTGCCACAACTAATGAAGCCAGCTAGCCTAGAGCCCGTGCTCCACAGCAAGAGAAGCCACCGCAATGAGAAGCACATGCACCACAACGAAGAGTAGCCCCCGCTCACTGCAACTAGAGAAAGCCCATGTGCAGCCGTGAAGACCCAATGCAGCCAAAAATAAATAAATTAAACAAATTAATTAAAAAAAAAAAAGAATCTGCCTGCCAATGCAGGAGACATGGGTTCGAGCCCTGGTCCAGGAAGATTCCACGTGCTATGGAGCTACTAAGCCTGCGTGGCACAACTACTGAGCCTACGCTCTAGAGCCCAGGAGCCACAACTACTGAAGCCCGTGCGCCTAGAGCCTGTGCTCTGCACCAAGAGAAGCCCATGCACCGCAACGAAGAGTAGCCCCCACTCACCACAAATAGAGAAAGCCCGCACACAGCAATGAAGACCCAATGCAGCCAAAAATAAATAAATTTAAAAAAATAATAAAGTGCCTCTTAAGACTGAGCTGAGATCATATGAACTACATTGGCACTGGGAATATTGCTCAAAGTTCAGAACGTTTTGATACAAAAATATTATTTATTTTGAGACTCATGTTTTACCCTTAGAATTTTTGCATATTTTCCCATTTATTCCTTAATATATACATAGTAACTTCAATTTTAATTTCTTCAAAATAATTAAAACAAATATGCAAAGATGTATCATGGTGACCCTGTGACTTTAACTATGCACGTACACTATCCCTTCATTTTACCCTATATTGAAAAGCACATAAAACCTCTGAGTTTAGAAAATACATTGAAAGGATTTTCAATGTCACAAGTCACATCACTGGATTTATAATTTAAGAAATGACACTTATGGTAAGCAAATTGACACTATTAGAACATTATGAGATATTTTTAAAAGATTGAACCAACAGGAAGACATTGGGTGTATTCCTTCAAAGTACTTAGGCAGATGTACTGAGATGGAGTTAGGAATGCAAGAGGTCCACTTGGGTGAACATCTGAGAATGACTAAGAGGGAGGAAGCAGGATTCTCAGCAAAAGGTTTCAGGGAACAGCTCTGATCTGGTACCTGTGAAAAGCATGGCCTTGATGGAAAGCTGCAGAAGATTCTCAAGTTGCTGCAGCTGGAGGCAGGTTCTTTTTTGAAGGGATAATTGAGTGGTTCACCTCCAGGACTGCCACAGGTGAACATTGTGAAGCACAGACCCACTTCTCCATATGGCTGGCCAAATGAAATTGGGCTAGCCAAAAAGTTCGGGTTTTTCCGTAAGAACTTATGAAGACTCCCAATAAATTTTTAGCTAACCCAATACATTTGGAGGGAAAATCCTAGAGGTTTTTAGCAGGCCTCATTTCCTAAGGGGAGACTTAGAAAATGGAGGGCCTTACTTACTACTAGTCATCTTTGTGTTTCAATATTCCTTCTAAATTTCCTTCACCCTCAGCTACTATTTCTGCTGGTTTTGATGACTTACCTAGTGGAGTGTTACACATTTTCATTCCTGAAGGAATACGATTCCTCTGTGTGAAATTCCATACCTAGGAAGTATGCACTTCATAAGCCTTTATATAGTGGTGCTAGCTGAGGCTCTCTAAGCAGAAAATACAAACCCATACCCAGAACAGGTGCCTATTGCTTTGAGAACAAATTGCAGGCCCTTTAAAATGGAAGGGAATTGGTAAAAGCAAATTTACAACCAAGTAGCTGGTTGGTTATTTTGAGAAATGGCCATATCGAAGGTTCATCGTTTGTTTCTGTTGCTGGTATTCTGTGCATGCAGAAGTGGCAATAAATAGATAAGCCTTGGTAAGTAGGAACCCATGCTGATGGGCTCATGCAGTCTCTGCTGTTGCCACCACAAACACTCCATTTGTGGGTCTGTTAGGCCTTGTGAATGAGAAGTGTTTCTGTTCCTCTTTCTTCATTGAAATTAAACACACACACACACTCTCAAAGGCCACATACCATGTACTCAGACTGTATTAACCTGCTCTAATAAAGATACTGAAAATATCCTGGCTGTTGAAATTGAGGCTCTCATTGGCTTGAGCTTGCAGTAGTCCACAGGAATTCTCCAGAATCCATTTGGTTACTGCAGTGGTTAGACTGGTAAAGTAAATGAAGGCATATAAAGGACCATCACCCTGCATTCCTGAGATACTGAAAAGTGACAACAAACATCCTCACTCCCCCTGTCCCTGCCACACAAGGATCTTATCCTGTTTTTGATTTACTCCCTCAAGGGTTGTGGTTTCAGAAGCTCCCATTTGGCCTTCCTCACTATGATAGCTTTACTCCACAGACCAAGAGTCTAATACAAACCTTGCTTTAACTGCCAAGTATGTCAGTCTCAATTATACAGTCAGAGTCTTGGGAACTGACCAACAAGTGAGTATATAAAACTTGTAGGCTGGATTTTGGCCAGGTCTTCTTGTTTTACATGACTCTAATATGCCAGCATTTTATCAGAGAACTATGATGATGTTTAAATTCTCTGAGTATTAATATCATCTGAGACAGTTTTCAGTAGTTATTAAAATGTCTGCTATTCCTTTCCCCAGCATACCCTACACATAAGCGAACAGCTTTAGGGTCCATGGAGAAAAGATTAGGGAATCATTTATACATACATTTGCTCTGTGGTTGCAGAGTCCTTCTTCCTGGGGACCAGGACCATTTCATTCAACATTTGAAGGTCTGAAATTTGTCTCATTCCCAGGAATTGGGTAAAGGGCCTTGAACTTTTATTTTTTTTAACATCTTTATTGGAGTATAATTGCTCTACATTGGTGTGTTAGTTGTTAGCTGCTGCTGTATAACAAAGTGAATCAGCTATATGTATACATATATCCCCATATCCCCTCCCTCTTGCGTCTCCCTCCCACCCTCCCTATCCCACCCCTCTAGGTGGTCACAAAGCACCGAGCTGATCTCCCTGTGCTATGCAGCTGTTTCCCACTAGCTATCTATTTTACATTTTGTAGTGTATATATGGTCAGAATGGCCATCATCAAAATATCTACAGACAATAAATGCTGAGCCTTGAACTTTTATTGAAGTAACTACCCTTGAACTCCTACTCATCCATTTTCCATTCTTTTATTTATATTATGCAGTAACCTCATGGGCTGCCCATTATTTTGCCCTCAGAGATGTTACATTCTAGTATTCATTTGCATAATCCTATGCTCCCTTAACAGCAACTCAAGACTGTGCTGGTATTGTAACTGTGACCACCCAGTGTCTGACATTTTAGCATGATCACTTGATGACTATTTATTTGAGGCCCATCATACCCAAACCAACCAAGCTGTGTGAGAACCTCTCCTGACATTAGCCCTAACTGTAGAGAAGGGCCAACCACCACTGAAATTAGTGAAATTGATACACCTGTCACCAGCTCATTCTTGATGACTTTAATGAATGGTGTGGTCATTCTTCTGGCCTAAGGTAATACATACACTTCACCATGCCCATTTTCCTGGGCCTTTTAATCCCTTTCTCTACTATCTGCTATAGAAATATAAATATTTTCATATCACTCAACAGTGTCTACATTTTCTCCAGGTTTATAGAAGTCATCCAAACAGCTAACTAGCACCTTTGCCTGGGTTTCTTACCAAGGTATTATATATTATATCTCAGAAATATCCTCGAATTAATAAATTCTCTTTTCCAGTCCTAAATTTCTGTCCCCTTGATTATCAAACATCCTTTTAATATAGTCACACTGGCAATCTCCCAGCTCCTGATGAAATCTGCTGGCTAACTTTTGCAGCTCCTTTGGGTCATTGACCCTTTTCTCCCTCATCAGGTCTAGCATATGCCTGACTGGATTAAGCTACAATTGGCAGTAGTCAAGGAGTTGGGAAAAGATATTAACAGGGCAGAACCTTTTATGTTGTGGGAGAGAAGCCTCTTCAGTGCTTTCTACTTGAGGAAAGTGACAGTCTTATTAGGGAAAGGTGGACCATCTCTGTAAACTTAGGGTTTAAAAGGCTGGGGAATCAAAATTTTGGGTGTCATGCATTCCTTTGACCCCATTCCATGTGCTAGAGTGTCTGAATTTTTGAACCAGGACCCTAACTTTAGCATATGGGATCTTCATCAACTGCACATTCCATGGGTCTTTGAAGTTCAGGGACTCTAAATATTAAATCCTGAGTTTAGTCTTCACATTTTCCTGCTCTCCCACAGAAGCAGACAAGGGCTTCTTTGTAAGCTACCAAAAGGCTCTCAACCTTCACACTTAGTTTTCAATTATTTGTTAACATTTCTGCTTTTCATTTGCTGTAGAATGTCAATGAAACTTAATACCAGCCAGCCAATTCCATCGCCCTTGTATGCATTGCACCCCCCTCCCAATCCTTTTCAAACTCCTGAATTATTGTACTGAGCAAGATAGTTTCTTCCACTGGAACATTCTGCCAAGTATTTGAAGTTTTATGAAGTAATTGTATGTTGGAAAGTCCATTTCCTGATTTTGAGTTGTAAATTTTCCAGCTGTTGAAAATGTTCAAATTACATATATGAAAAAATAAGAGCCACAAAAACTATCTCTAATACTGACCATGTAAAATGAAATAATTTTCCAGGATATGACCTATTTTACATGAATACAGAAGCCAAAACAATGAGCTAAATAAAATATTTGTAATGAATTTCTGTCCATAATGGAGTTTTAATTAAGAATTCAAAAAGAGAAACCAAAGTAATTACCCAAGAGTAAAGCATAACCTATATAAGTGACTAGAGACTCAAAGTAAGTAGATAAATATTATACTTAAAAATACAAATGCTTAGGATTATATATTCATGTACTGCTAAAACTCTATCATATTATAACTAAAGCAAATAGAGTCCTTTCCCAGTGTATTGTCTTCTCTTTACAGATATATGCTTGAATGATTAGGGGATATTAACGACAATTATTGTTTATCTAAGTAGGACCAATATGTAAAATTCTATCTGACAATAACTGCATGGTCTTACATACATACATTTTAATGCACTTTTTCTTCACATCATTGCAAGAGGAAAGTATTATTTCTGTAGACTTGTGTCGATTTTTCTGTACACTTTTGGTAATTGCCAAAAGAAGTAAAAAGGAGTAGAGGGAGAAGAATGAGGAAGAGGAGAAGGAGTAAAAAGAATGTAAAAGTAAAATAAAGACAAGGGAGGAAACTATCAGGCAAAAATAAACTTCTCTCTAATATAAGACTTTCTGGACAAGTAGAATATGATGATGACAGTAATAAACTAGATGATCAAAACGCAAAATAAAGTTGACTGGAAAAAGTTGGAAAAAGCAGTTTTTGCTATTTATCAATACAAGTATTTATACAATAAATACAAGTATTTATATTACTGCAATAGAAAGAAAAACTTTTCCCAAATTAGCCAGGAAAATGTGGGATTATTTGAGGATGAAAGAACTTGAGGAAAATACTTGAAATTAGCTCATAAATATCTACTACTTCAACACTCTCCAACTATACTAGAGTCAGAAATAATTCCTCAATCAGAGGGAAATATGTGTGCATGAGTGTACATACACACAAATTCTCACAGCTAATGCCAAAAGCATAGATGTCCTTTGTGTCCAAAGATCACATTTTTAAACAGAATTAAATTGCTAATTTTCATATTAATACATTTATGTAAAATTTGTAAGTTTATGTATACATTTTAACATTATATTCCGTTTTTATTTTGAACAGTGTTTTAGTAATTTATTTAATTTTATTTTTTTAACATCTTTATTAGAGTATAATTGCTTTACAATGTTGTAAAGCTCTATAGTACAGAGCTGCTGAATATGTAGATTAAACATGCATTGCATGGGGAAAGGGCTCTGAGTTTGTACAAGTTTTCCAGGACTGCCATAACTAAGTACCACAGACTGGGTGGCTTAAAAAAACTGACTCCTCAGAGTTCTGGAGTCTAGAAATCTAAGATAAAGGTGTCAACAGGGTTGTTTCTTCTGAGGACCTCTCTCTATATTATTATTTTTTATTTATGAATCACATTGGTGTAGATGCTGATAATAAATTATAAAGGTCCGACTTCTCTCTTATAATTCAAATTTCAGTTTTTCTTAGGGGGCAAAACATTGCAGTAACCTTACTGAGAGCCTAAACAAACTTGTGCACATTAAAAAAGTAACATCCCCTAGAGTCTGATGGTTCTAGGATAAAGTAGAATCATCAATCATCTGTTTATTTATTTTTAAAAGATACAGCCACTATGGAGAACAGTATGGAGGTTGCTTAAAAAACTAAAAATAGAACTACCATACAACCCAGCAATCCCACTATTGGGCATATACCCTGAGAAAACCGTAATTCAAAAAGAATCATGTACCACAATGTTCGTTGCAGCTCTATTTACAATAGCCAGGACATGGAAGCAACCTAAGTGTCCATCAACAGATGAATGGATAAAGAAGATGTGGCACATAGATACAATGGAATATTATTCAGCCATAAAAAGAAATGAAATTGAGTTATTGGTAGTGAGGTGGATGGACCTAGAGTCTGTCATACAGAGTGAAGTAAGTCATAAAGAGAAAAACAAATACCGTATGCTAACACATATAGATGGAATCTAAAAAAAAAAAAGAAAAATGGTAATGAAGAACCTAGGGGCAAGATGGGAATAAAGACACAGACCTACTAGAGAATGGAATTGAGGACACGGGAAGGGGGAAGGGTAAGCTGGGACAAAGTGAGAGTGGCATGTACATATGAACACTACCAAATGTAAAATAGGTAGCTAGTGGGAATCAGCCACGTAGCACAGGGAAATCAGCTCAGTGCTTTGTGACCACCTAGAGGGGTGGGATAGGGACGGTGGGAGGGAGGGAGATGCAAGAGGGAAGAGATATGGGGATATTGTATATATATAGCTGATTCACTTTGTTATAAAGTAGAAACTAACACACCATTGTAAAGCAACTATACTCCAATAAAGATGTTAAAAAAAATAAATTAAAATCAAAGACCAATTCAAGCTTATTCTGAATTCTGGTCAAACATTTTAAATGAAGAGTCTACAGTTCTACTCTGAGATTGTGACCATCTGAAGATTAATGAGCATTCCATTTCAACGACTTATACAAATGTCAAGTCTGGGTTTGACTTTGATCTCTCTTTAGTATTGCAACATCACCAACTGCTTCAGAGCTCAAAGACCATATACAGATTATTTAAACAATCATTTATTAAGAATTGACTATGCACTGAGCACTCTTCTAGGTACTGTTTATATAGCAACATACAATGTGGTAAAGATACAAAAGGCAAGATATCTTCCGTGTATTAATCTTCCTCTTCTCACTAATATATTCATTTCTTTGGAACACATTTTAGTTAACTCCAGTGATATTTATTAATTCCTTCCTCCTAAACAAACCTTAGTTAAGTGCTCAGTTAGTCAGTAAGACTACGTTTTTGGCTACCCACTATGCCCACAACTTCTGTACCCAGAAATTAGAAAAAAGAAGAAATACGTTTTTCTTAAGATGAGAATGTCAGTTATGATTTTTCTTTACAAAAAACTTCTGGCCTATTACCTTTTATCACATTGTCACCAAGGTCTTTGAAAATTGTTCTCTTTGGGGAATGGCATTGTAATCTCTAAAATTCTCCTGTCTCCCTATGTTCCAGTCTTGCATCTCAAAATAAGTATTAAATATTTCCCCATCACTACCAATGCAATCATTCCAAAACATTTTTTTATTCTTTCCCTAAAACAAGACCTCTCTACCAACTTATCTTTTAAAAATGTACTCCTATGCTTCCAGTTATCCTTGAAGCATATATTTCACTGCTTGTAATTTAGCCACAGAGACCCATCATTTTCCTTCAAATCATGATATTCCTTTTCCATATTTCTGTCCATTTCTCATGTCATCATCCTAACTCATATCTTTAACCCTCACATTACATTATTAAAATAGTCTTCTATGTAACCTTCTACACTAAAGTAACTATTCACCCTGTAAGATAAATCCCAGATCCTGTGGATTTGAAAATGGCAGCTAGATCTTGCAACCCTGGATTCTCTCATCTGAGTATTATTTCCTCTTAATATCCACCTTGCTTATCATTATCATCATTGGTTCTTAGACATCCCCCCTTTCAGAATAAGTGTCAATGCTTTCAAGGTAGGATAACTGAGAGCAAGTTGGATCATTTAAACAACTTGTTGATAGTGAATGAAAATAAACACCAAGAAAGAAGTTAGATCTTGAGATTCTTAAAAATTTTTAAATACTTCTTATTAACTTGGACTACACTAAGGTAATAATTCCTTGCCTAGGGTTCAGCCTGCCTCTATTTTTCAAAGCCATCCTTTCATCTACACATATAACAGTAACTTGAGTATATCTTAGATTCTTCCAAATTGAGACCTAAGAGATCAAGATCTAGAAAGAGTTAGGCTTGCCTTTGCTAACTGAGATTTCATTTCCTAGAATACATATTTGTCATTCTTATTGGCTATTCAGAATCTGAACCACTCTGTTTGGGAAACCCTGAACATACGAGTTGAGCTACCTTCCCAAGTTGTCCTACAGCTCGCTTAATATGGGAGCTAGGCTTTGCCAAACAAATGCAGGTACCTGTGCACTGAATCATAGGATGGTGTTGCAGAGGAGAACTTTGTGGTAGTTTAAGAAATTAATTGCTTTTCTAAGGCACAGCAGTGATGTCAGAGCTAATAGAGCTTCTGGGGTCCTGGATGTGGGTAATCTAAAGTTTAGGGTGTAGCATTTGAAAGCTGATGTGGTGCTCTGTTTGGATTTAGTGTAATGTTTACCAAAGTGTGTTTCTTACACCAGCAGCAACTGCATCACCTGGGACTTGTTAGAGTTGTAAATTCTCAGGTACCATCCCAGACCTACCAAATAAGAATAAACTCTGGGAGTGGGACCCAGCAGTCAGTGAAGCTCTACAGGTGACTCCAATGGACACTAAAGTTTGAGGATCACTGATTTAGAACACTATTTCAGACTGCCTTTGACACTAAATTTAGACCTTAGATAATATGTATGTATGAGTGTATTGTGTGTATTGGTTCCTATGTCTCTGCATAATGTCAGCAGTTTTAACTGACCTTGGCCTGGTTAAACTAGTAGCCACAGATGTAGCAATAAAAACCATCAAAAGCATCTGAACTTTATTCCAAAGGATTTTTTTTCAGTTTGGTTTCTAGCTGTATGTGATGAGCCTATGAATCATCTCTCCTGGTTCTTATCCCACTTTGTTTAAACCTCACCTGCTGCTTCTTATCTAATCCTGCTCAAATTTGCTGATTTCATCTTACCATTTGTATCTTGTCTCTGACTTGACAAGGGTGCCGAAACTAGTAATTAATCCTCTGGCTGGTATACTATTAGTAGCACACCTAGGCACTATGCACCTAAAGAGGATGTTTGAGTCATTTAATATATTTGTATATTGTATTCCCTTAGAGATTAGAAAATCTGTGTGGGAAGTGATTGCACTCTATACACTTGTATTTTATTCATTAACCTGCACACTGAAGCTCAGTCAGACATAATATATTCACTGTGTAAATAACTTTGGTTTTACCTCCATGTTGATTTGACCAATTGTTTTGTTCCTATTTTACTTCATTTTCTGGTAAAATAAATCATGAAACCAAGTGGCTATATGAAAATGAACTACGTAATTGGACATCACATTGGGTTCTTTTGTTGATTATCTTTTTATCTTTCATTAGATTAGTAACCCTCTATCTAAATCTGTACTCTGTTGTAAACTCTTAAACGTTACCTCTGTGATTCAGAACTTATTGCAAAATTCAATGAAATAGTCTTACAGTACTATGGTAAATGAAATATGGCCATAGATTGTATGTAGCTCCTCTCATTAAAAGTGGAGCCTGTTCCCCAGCCCCTTAAATCTTAGCAGCCCTTATAACCTGCTTTGAATAGAAGTGACATTGTGTGAATTCTGAAGCCTAGGTCTCATAAAGTTTTGTAACTTCTACCTGATCCTCTTGGAACAGTACTGACCATCACAGAAAGAATCATATTCTTACCTCAGGTAAGTTGAGAGGCCCTGTAGAGAAGAACCAAGGTACCTAAGCGGACAGCCAGCCAGCAGCTCCAAGACTTGTGAGTGAAGCCATTTTTAAACTCCCAGACCAGCTGATCCTCAAACTTGTGAGTGAACCCAGGTGCAACCAATGGAAGAAATGACAGAGTAAACAACTGAATTGGGAGAAATAAATTAGGTTTAACCCAAAACATTTGGGATAGTTGGTGTTACATGAACAGTAATCTAATGTTTTAAAATACTAATTATATTATGGATTTAAAAAGTAATTTTCTATAACTTATTTTTGGTTTTTATGCCAGTGATTGTTGATCAGACATTTTAAAGGGAGACTTCTGAATTTGCTTTCATTAAAATTGATTTTAAAATAATTAAAGGACAAACACTGGAAAATGTGTTATTAATGATCTAGGAAAATCTGGTCTAACTGCTAGCTATATACTTCCAAAGAGAGATTCTATCATTCTAACTACTATTCCCCTGTTTTCTTTGACAAGGTCATAGTTAATGGGCTCCTCAGTGTGTCTGAAATATGATGATAATTAAAGAGAAATCCCACTTCAAGCATATACAGCATTATAAAAATGACTTCCAAATAACACTTTTGTCTGGGATATACTAATGCTTATCCTATTTGGTCTTCTTCCTCAAGAGTGTGGTTTGATGGCTCTATTACAAATCTGTTAAAATGTAAATAGAGAAGTTGTGTTATTCATGTTATTTATTGTTTTTATGAATCAATAATATCTATTATTTTATTTGTAATCCAAATTTTGTAACATACTTAATACTTTAATGAAATAGCTCAGATAATAAGTATGGGGCTATAAATATCATAGCATATTAGGAACACACAGAAATATCCTCTCTGTAATTTCATATTAAACCATTTAAAATAATTTTCAAACATTGTTCATTTATGTAATTTTGTTTAAATTATCCAACGTAACTTTGAATTCCTACCATGTGCCAGATAACTATTCTCAGCAACAGATACAGAAGTGAACAAAAGGGAAAAGAACAAAACAAAATAAAACATAACAAAACTTCTCTACTATGGGAACTTACATTCTAGAATGAGGAAAGACAGACAGTAAATAATTTAAATAGGTACATTATACAAAACATGTTTACATAATATTATACATGTTGGATGATAAGGCATGTTAGATGTTTGATGGTAATAAGGGTTGTAAGAAAAGTAGAATAGGAAATAAGCATAAAGACTGAACTTAAGGTGGAGGGAGAAGAAGCAGTGCCATTTTGCATAGGCTTGTCACAGAAAGCCTCACTGAAAATATGATATTTAATCAAAGACTTAATGGAGGCAAGGAATAAATCAATTTGAATACCCAGAAAGGGTCCGATTTAGAGGGAAAAGTAAGCATACAGAGTTGAAACAGAATTGAGTTCAAGACATGTCTCAGAGGTCACTATAGATGAAAAATAGTACAGGATGCCAAAAGCAGTAGATGCATTTGGAGATAAGGCAAGGACAGGTCATATATAGCCTTGTGGACTATTGTAAAGACTTTGACTTTTACTCCTCAGAGTGGATAAAAAGTGATTTTAGAGCATTTTTAAGCAGAGTATCCTTTTGATTTCATTTTAGTTTTAAATTATTACTTTGATAACTCTATAAAATAGACTGAGTGAGTGAAAAGAGGGTTTAACAATGGTGGAAGCTTGGACTAGTGTTTAGTGCAGAGGGTAGAGGTAAAGGGTAGGATTTCTAGGTGTAGTTTAAGAACTGAGCCCAACATGATCTATTGATGGAGTTAATGAGAGATGTGAGAGTCAGGGAAGATGAGGATGACTCCAAGTTATTTATTTAAAATGCCATGGATATCTTTCCATGATATGACCATCTGTATAATCATTTCTTATATAACATTATGCTAAAATGGTTTATAAATGGTCACAACCATTTCCATATGGCTGAATATTTGTCACATTTTAATGCTGAGAAACTATGTTAGGCTCAGAAATGAATGAGACATATTCCCTGTCCTTGAGAGACAAACATATGTAAAAAATACTTTCAATTTAGTGCAGGAAGTAATTAGATACAGATATAAACATAATGATACTTAAAGGAACAAAGTATAGTGATCTCATCTGAACACATGGAAGGCCTAGGAGTTAATTTCAAGGTTGGGCAAGTAAATAATTAGATAAAATTATATAAATTTATAGATAAAATGAAAGAAGAACTAAATGAATGGGGAGATCATTCATGTTATTAGACTGGAAAACTCAATGTTGTAAAAATGGCAACTTCCCAAGATTCAGAATAGGTGAAAAGCAATGCTACTTAAAATATCCACAGAATTGTGATTTTTTTTAGTATAGAATTCAGAGCTGAATCTAAAGGGACAATAATGATACTCATTGATCAAAGGACAAGGTGGAAGAATTTACTCTGAAAATAGTAAGGCAGTATTAAACTTATGATAATTAAGATGATGTTGTATTATTTCAAGTGTAGAAAATTGCCCATGTAAATGGAACAAGGAATTAGAAAAAAAAAAGATTGATAGATGTATGGACTAGTGTAAGAGCAAGATGGCATGGCATAAACAAAAAATAGGGAAATATCACCCTTTGAAATAAATGACAATAGGGCAAGTGGTATCTATATGAAATTGAATGAAATCACAGCCTCTCATCCTGCCATATTAAAAAGTCAATTTCAAGTAAAGAAAAGCTAAAATTATAAAGATTTAGGATATAATAGAGTGGAATATTTTCAATAAACTGGTGCAAGGAAAGAGTCATTAAACAAGAAACATAAAACACTGACCACAAAGTAAAAGACTAATAAATTAAAACACAGTAAAATTAAGAATTGCATTCACCAAAAGATACCATAAACAGAATAAAAGTACCAATTGCAACATGGGAGAAAATATCAAAAATTTAAAAAGCTAACAAAGAACTAGTGTCCAAAATATGAAAAGAACACTTTCCAACCAGTAAAAAAAGATGTTAACTCAAATGAAAAAAAAAAAAATTCCAAAGACTTGTAAAGGAATTTTACTAAAAGGAAACTGAAGTAGATAATAGTAGCGATTGTATGTAATCAAATTTGTAATCAGAGAAAGAAAATTAAAACCTCAAGACAATACCACTATTGATATTGAAAATATCAATTAGTAACAAGGATGCAGAGCATCATGAGCTAGTATATTCTTTAGAACATTTCTGACATTACCTGTTAAATTATAAGGTTTGCATACCCTCTGATCCAGCAATTCTACCACTATGTATAGATTCTAGATAAACCATCACGTACACCAAAAAATATACAGGACATTCATAGCAGCATCATTTAGGACAGGCAATAAATAAAACAACTCAAATGGTCACCTACAGTAGGATGGATTAAATAAGTATATGGTATATTCATACAATAGGAGATCATATGACAATAAAAATGAGTAAGCTAAACCTACATGCAACAATTTGGATGAATTTTATAAATATAATTTTGAACAAAAGAAATCAGATGCAGTAGAAGTATATACTCTCTGAGTCCATTGTTATAAATTTCAGAAAGAAGTAAAACTTAACATTGTTTCAGAATGCATACATCAATCCAAATTAAAGAAAAAAGAACAATGATTAATGATTATCACAGAACTTAGGATAGTTGCTAACTCTGGGAGAAGGATCAAATTTATGATAGAGGAAGGGAATCTGGGTTGCTTCTGAAGTTCTGATAATATTCTATTATTTTTCCATATACCATAAGATTATTCACTTTCTTAATTTATTTATACTCGATATATAAGTTCTAGTCACTTTTCTGTTCTATATATTATATTTATACATATTTTAAAATTATATAAAAAGTAGATATTTTGGTGTGAAAATTTTCTGAATAGTTTAGACTTCTTTTTTCAAGTAGCTAAAAGAAAAACATCTGTATATGAAAGCCACATTAACAAATGACTGAGAATACAGAGCATCTCATAAATCATTCTTTTCAATATATTTTTTCATAGCTAATAATATGAGGAAATAAAGCATATATGAATGAAATTATAAAACATATAAAATCTAATATATTAATATTGAAAAAATAAGCTGCAGACTCCACTTCCAGACTCCACTTCCAGACTCCACTTCCAGAAGTGGCAACATAAGAAGTTTGATGAAATCTACTCAAGAGAAAAGAATATGACTGAACCAAGTTACCATAAACAACAATATCAGGACACTGGAAAATGATTGTAGGTGGTCAACAACCTGAGAAGTACAGTTTATTCTTGTTATTCATGGTTATGTTCTAGAAAGTTGAATACTGAATCATTACCCTCAAGAAAAATACAAGGTTAGGTTCCTGCTAGCCTCTGTTCACAACTTTCATCACCAGATCAGTACAACACCTTATTTTATATTGGTTTCGGTTTCAATATACCTTATTCAATATATATCATTGATTCATTAACATTGAACTCAAGGTCAACAGCATTATAACTCATGCTTGAATGAAGTTTGTGTAACTAAACTTATATTTTCTTGGTAAGGTACATCACAGCCTGCTGTGCTTAGGAAAACTAGACAGCCCTTCACCACTATGCTAGGGTGACATTTTGAACAGTGATATCACCAAAAAAAAAAAAAAAAGCACAAAAATGCATTTTAAACAAGAAGGCAGAGATTACTTTGTTTGACCTCAGCTGGGAATGTGTGTCACTCAAAGTTTTTACCATTCCACACATTTCTGAGTAAGCATCGAAGACCATGAGTATTAACTTGGGGATTATGAATTAATTTTAGTGCGTGGGCAAACTCACAGATATAGAGTCAGTGAATAATGAAGATTGACTGTATCTATTCATTAAAAAACTGCTACTGTGTTATATAAAATCCATGAATCTGTGACCCACTTACCTGATGGAGCTTTCATTCCCCTACCAAGGGTGCCCAAACCCACAGCTTTATCTGCCAGAAGTGATGATTTTTGTTCAGGGAAGGTGACAGAGCACTGAGAAGTTTAATGCAGAGATTTTGGAAGTGAGAGAGCCATGAAGCACTGTGATATTAACCTGCCACGAAACCCTGGCTTACTGCTAAGACACATATGCACATAGGAGAACATAGGGAGTCCAGTTAAAATGTAAAACCAGAAAAAAATGCAAATTTGCTACATTTCTGAATTCAACTCAGACAACAAAGGGTGAACATTTTACAGCCTTTAGGTTTTTGATCATAAGCTTTGCCCACATTTAGCATTGCCTCAGTGCTAAAAAAGTTCAACTCCAGGGAGCTAGGAACCCAAGTAGGATTAGTACAAAGAAATTCACATTATATCACTCTGCTGAAAGCCAACATAAAAAGAGAAAGTCTTGAAAGCTGCAAGAGAAAAAATGATATAAAAAATGATATACAGGGTTGCAATGATATAATTAATGATTATTTTCTTATAAAAAATACTGATGTCAAAAGACATGGAATTACATATTGAAGATGCTGATAATAAAAATCAGTCAGTAAATTTATATTCAGCAAATTATCCCTCAAATCTAAGGCAAAATAAAGACATGTTTACATAAACAATAATTGAAAGAACCTATTGCCAATAGACGCATGCTATAAGAAATGCAAAAAGGAATTCCTTCAGGCTGAAGGATAATGGTACCAGATGGTAAGTCAGATCCATAAGTAGCAATATGAGAGCAATGAAACCAGTAAACATGTGGATAAATATAAAGATCATAAATATAAAATGTTCCATTAGATATATATGTTATATATGTTGTATGTTTTTCTTTAATTTCTGTAGAAGACATATGACTACCTAAAGGAACACATATACCTGTATTCTTGAGTTTACAACATATATAAATTTTAATACACATGGTAGCAATAGTATAAAGAAGGGGAGAAGTGGAGAAATTATAGGTAAAATATGACTAGGATAAGGTCCATATTAACAAAATAAATTGTGGTAAGTAAAATATGCATATTAAAATTCTCAGAGCAACTACTAAAAATAGCACAAAATATAACTAAAATGCATAGAGCCATTAAAATAGTATGTTAAATATTTAGCAAAACAGATATCAAAAAAGTAGGAATCAGGAAACAAAAGGGAGATGAGACAAATAGAAAATAGTCAAATGATAGAAATATATCCAAATACACGTTTAGTTATTTCAAGTGTGAACAGACTGAACACTGTGTTCCAAAAACCAAAATTAATCTGACTGAAGGTAGAGCTAAAAGTGGTCCACAAAAGAAATACATTAAATCAAAAACTGAAATAATAGATTGAAAGTAAGACAAAAGGGAAAAGATAGACCATGCAAAAAGTAAACATAGGAGAGCTAAAGTGGCTAACTAGTGTCAGACACAATAGACTTCAAGAAAAAATACTACTACAGACAAAGAAGGATATTTCATCATGACAAGAGGATCAGGAGGGCAAGATGACATAAAAAAATAAGTGTATGTGCACTTAGAAAGTTCCACAATACGTATAACAAAAAAATAGGCAAAAACATAAATATAATTGGATATTTAAATATTCTTTTCTTATGAATTGACAGAGCAACCAGACAGAAAATCAGTAAGGATATATAAGAATTGGAAAACATTATTAACCAACTTGGACAAGTAAAGATCTATAAAACACTACAGCCATACACATTTTTTGGAGATAGTATATGGAAAAATTCCTGGGACAGAATATATCCTGGACAATAAAATAATTCTCAAAATTTAAAAGGATTGAATCATATAGTCTTTGTTCTCTACTGACACCAGAATTAAATTATATACAAAAATCAGGGGGAAAAATCAAGGGAATAATATATAAATGTCAAACTACATGCTTCTGAACTACCTTTGTGTTAAAGAAGAAATAACATGAGAAATTAGAAAATATTTGAATAGAATGACATTAAAACACTCATCAAAATGTGCTGTAATGAAATTAAAGGCCTGTTCAGATGGAAATATATATTTTTGAATGTTAATGTTCAAAAAATAAGTTGATTTTCTAAGCTCCCACCATAAGAATTCAGAAAAAGATCAAATTAAACCCAAGAGAAGTAGAAAAAAGGAAACAAGAAAAATAAGTAGAAAATAAAACTGAAAACAGTTTAACAATAAAGATAATGAATAAAACCAAAGGTTGAATATTTGAAAAGACCTATAAAATGGTAAGCTATTTAGCTAAACCAATCAAGAGGACAAAAGAGCGAAGGCAAAAATTACCAGAATCAGAAATGAAAGGGGGCATCACTAGAGGTAATAAGCGCATTCAAAGAATAATAAGGGAATATTATGGACTAGATCAAAACCTTCAGAAAATAGAGAAGAAAGGAACACTTTCTAACTCATTTTATGTTACTTCCAGTGTTACTTCATACAGACTCAGACAAAAGGACTGCAAGGAAAGAAATATGAAAATGTATCACTTATGAACATGGCTACAGAAGCCCTAACAAAATATTTGAAAATCAAATACAGTAGTATATAAAAAATATATACCTTGACCAAGTGGGGCTAATCACCAGAATTTAAGCTTCATTTAACTTCCAAATATTAATTAATGCTCTACACTATAGTAATAAAATTAAGATATAGCATATAATCTTCTCAATAAATGCAGAAACATGCCTGTAAAATTCAACACTCATTTGTGACTACAATTTTTAGAAAACTAGAAAGCAAATATAACATGCTTAATCTGATAATAAGCATATATGCAAAATCTACAGCTACTATCTTAATGGTAAAAAACTGAATACTTTCTATCAAAGGCCAACAACAAGACATTGATGTCAATTCTTACCTCTGCTATTCAATATTATACTATAGATCCTGTCAGTTCAATCAGAGAGAAAATAAATAAAACTCATACAGTTCGGAAAATAAACAATAAAGAGTTCTTTGTTCACTGAAGACACAGTAGTATATATGGAAAATACTAAGAAATCTACAAAAGGTTTCTAGAAGTAATGAGTGAATGTAGCAAATTTGCACCACTCAAGATCAGTATGGGTATGTGAGTGTGTGTGTGTGTGTGTGTGTGTGTGTGTGTGTGTGTGTGTGTGTGCATGTATACCACAATATATGAGCAATGAAGGATAAGGTAACTGAAGTAAGGGAAGTTAAGAAATTTTCTCAAGTTTACAGAGGAAGGGATTGTGAAGCCAGGATCTGAAAGTAACTGAGATATAGGGAAGAGAGAATTTTTAAAATGACATGCACATATAGCTATTTGTGATTTATTTTAGAATATTTCAGATCCCTTTCTACGGGTAGGTATGTGCTCATGTAGAAAGATGTTCTACTTTCCCGATTGTCTTCACATAAAGTAAATAATAGTTCACATAGTCTTCTGTCCATTTTTTTTAACTTTACATTTTGTCTTAGAAATCTATTCATTTTAGTATATCTTTTGAATGGCTGTGTAGTTTTCTAGAGGATACATTTTTCTGTGATTTAACTCTTCTTTTATCAGTGGAGCTTTATAATTGTTTCCATTTGGTCATAATTACAAGCTATACTATTATTAATATACCTGTATGTGATTTTTAAAAAGAAATGTGCAGACTTGTATTTCTATGGAACATGTTTCTTATGCTGAAAGTATGTTTCAGTGAAAAATATTTAATTTGATATAGAATACTCAAAAATGTCCCCATTCAAAGCTCCGGTCAATTTACTTGGCACCAGGAATATATAAAAATGTTCTTACGTGCATACCCTAGCTGATAATGGATATAAAGTTTTGTCACTCTGTTAGGACAAAATAATATGTCATTGATTTATTTTTCATTTTTCTGTCCGTTATAAAGGCAATGTTACATAATAAATTTGAATGGTTTTAAGAACAACTGTTCAAAACTTTTTATTCTTTTAAATTGAATGTGATTTTTTAAATGTTAGATATTTCAAATATTGTGACCAAAAAATCTATTTTTCTATATTACAAGTATTTCATGCAGACTTTCACTTTTCCTTAATTTTGTTTATGTAATTTCTTTCTGTATGGAAATTTTATGTAGTTTCTGACAATATTTTACTTCAGAATTTGACACTTATGTTGACATCCTGCACTTCAAGATTATTTTTCAAATTCTCCTAGATTTATTCCCATACATTTTTATTTGGTTGTTTATGCTTGACCCTTTGGTTATTTTGGAATGTACATCCACGTAAGTGTTAATGTGTTATGTGCAGATTTAATTTTATTATATTATAAATGTATAGTCAATTCGATGTTAACAAATTATAAAAGACCATATTTGATATGAAAATTTATGCATTAAAATTTATTTTAAAAATTAGCATATCTCTTCTGCAATGTAAACTTGCTATATTTAATTTCTCTATATTTTTTATTGCTCAACACAGATAGAATTATCATAAATTCCATTGTTCACATAATAGAGCAGAATTTGCTCTTATTCAAAATAACAGAACATATTCATCACTTTTTTGTTTTTACCTGTTTTAGACACAGCTACCTTTAAGTCTACATAAGAATCATTTTTTGCCCATCTAATCATAGCCCAAGTTCCTGCAAGATTCAACGTTCAGCCAGACAGTCTATTCTTCTGGAATTGATTCCCATCAATATTTGATTTATTTCTCAAGATCTGAACTTCCCATAAATCATATTCTATATGAAGTACGTAGATGTTGACCCACTCTCAGCTGCACATCTTTGAAAAACTTTTTGGTTCTTTACAGTTGAATGTTCTCTGTCTCTCAATCTGTCTGTCTGTCTGTCTGTCTGTCTGTCTCTCTCTCTCTCTCTCTCTCTCTCTCTCACACACACACACACACACACACACACACACACATACACACCCTGACACAGAGTTTGAGGCTCTCTGTTGATCTTCTCCTTTAGTTATATAATGGATAGAGGAACTCCATGAATCTTGCTGAGTAGCTGTTGATGTTGAGGTCATGCATCACTCTGCTATAAACACATTAAAATAAAGTACCACTCCTTAATATTAATGCAAACAGCACAGCACATTCAATTATGCACTAAACAGCTTTTCCCTCTTCTCTTATACCCATGTTTAGAGGATTACTGGAGCTGTGTTTCAAACAGTTACTCAAATTTTGCACTGCCTTCCAACGACATGTTATGGTTACCAAAGACAAGAAGCAATAATAGATTAATTCAGCAAGGGCTAAATATGCCTTTAATAGCTATGCAATAGGCTTATCTGGGCCAACAAAATGACCCTCTTTCATGTCTGTTCAATTAGAGATAATAGTTGAAGGCGTTAATCACACATATTTTCAACAAAATTTTCTCAGTTAAAGACACCCTGCAACTGATGTGGTCCAATGCACATCCGCCCATTAGGGTTGCTATGACTATGGTGAGTCTGATCTGAAAGACAGGATACAATCAGGTCTGAGATAATGAGTGGATTTTCATATTTAATGACCTGGGTTTTCAGCTTGGCACAGCAAACTGAATAGCAGTGACCCAAAGGTGACCTTCCATTTTTCTTCTTTGATTTGACCCTAGGAATGGATAAGGCATTGGGATCCTGGGAGTAATCAGAATGGGATTTTTTGCCTTCTGTATTAATCCCTGAGTACTGAATTTAGCATACTTATTTAAGAGAATTCCTAAGATTGACATAGGGTTCACATACCATATATCTATAAATAAGGTTCATATATCATATATCTATAAATATCTATAAATATCTTTGAAAAATTTAAGCAAAAATAAGTACTCCCTGTGATCCTGGGAGTAATCAGAAAACAAGCATGTCCCTTTTTTTTTTAGTGACCAGATATTCTGAACAATAGGTTTTCAGTTTCCCCAACTACAGAAGCATTTGAACAAGTTTATCTAAAGTAATCTAGATATAAAATTAAATTGCTGTTATTTCATAAACTGAATATGTAATAGAAATAGGAATTAATGAGCCAAATGGGTCTTTTTTTCTCTGAGACAAAAATGAGATCATGTACAGAAAGTACTTAACCAGATACCAGGCTCAATGCATGCTGGGTATATTTATGTTGTTATTTCTCTCCTTCCTTGTGTCTTCACAGTGCATGATAGTCCTTTCAGATTTGAGAATGCTGGTATACTTCTTTCCCTGAAGTTCCCTAGAAAACTTTTTCTCAAGAAAATATCAGATATCAATTATTAATAATTATGAATTGAATTCCATACACTATTATTGTTGCATAATGCAGATTGCAGTAGTATCATTTATTGAACAACAGATTTATCTGTTACTAAGTATTGTGTGAAATAACAAAGGGATCTGGTAACACAATAACACAGTCTTTGTTTCTGTGTAGTATATATATATATACTATATATATATATATATATATATATATATATATATATGCAAACATTCCACACCCCATTATATAACTGTTAATCCATACAACATTTCACTAATGGTACAGGGGTTGCCAAAACGTTGTAAATTAATATGAGTAGTTAAGTTAGGAGATGGTGTAAATTAAGCAATTAGAGGAATTACATACACTAAGGAGTTTGCCTTTACATCCAGGTAAATTCTTTTTATTTCACATGATTAATTTAAACCAACAATTTCACTTAGCACTCCCTGGTCATCAAGCTTGAAATCCTTTTCTTTGTTTGTGTTCTCACTTCCCTTGGTCATCAATATGGTATTTGCATTATTCAGCCTTCTATTAGAGTTTTTTATAGGTATAGCTTTACCATTACTGAACACAGGTTGTAATTTTTCATCATTTCTGCAGTTCTATGATGTTTTGCCTGATTTATGAATACTAAGGGGTTTTTTGGTTTGTTTTTGATTTTTGTTTTGTAATGAATGGAAATTGAGGGAATGCAACTCTACATAAAGGAAGGGTTTCTCTGACCTGATAGTGGATGAATAAAGTTTTTGACTATGTGTATGGTGTTTGAAAAAAACAAGCTGAAAAGATAAAACAATATGGTTTACTGGTAGAATAAATTGTACAAAGTTATGAATACTTAGATTTTTATTTTCAAGAGAACTGGGCATCAATAAGTGCCTCTGGGATATGGCAAGTTTGGAACCAACTAGATTCCTAGAGGGAAAAGAAGTCATTACTCTAAGGAAGTAATATTATAAATTATAGTGTATGGAAGTCCAAGAGTGTTCAAAAAGGCTACAGGTATATAATTTTAAAACTGTGCAATTTATCTCTAAATTTTAAATGGAAAACTTTGGTGTCTTAAAAGTCTGAATTTATATGTTATAATTCAGGCTGGTTAATTTGTTTATAGGGTACTCTTTTCTAGATATATGTAAACTGATAAATATATATTGAGAGATATCCATAGATAGATAAGTAGAAACATAGATATATAGACAGAAAATTATCCTACTGAAAAAGTATTCCTCACTGATGTAATATAAGAATTAGTTAATGATATAATACAGACTGGCAATAATTTTTAAGTTTATTTCTGGAATTTAAATATTTAAGGAAATATTCTATTTGACCACTTCCTTGACTCAGATTGGCCTTTGAATTCCTGGATTCATCTACATTTACATCTTCTTCCTTACTACTATCAAATGCTAATAAAATATTTATTTCAGTGAGAAATCTGTATATATATATATAATTTATGTATATTTAAATTTATAAATACAAAAATTTATAAACAAAAGTATATTTATCTATTTTAAATATATGTTTATACATTTTACATGTATTTATATAAAATATACATTACATATGTAACTTTACCTATATAATTCATGTGTGTATGTACAATGTTATACACCAATTATATCTCAATAAAAAAAGACCCTAGTATTAACTAAAATACCAAGTTCTACCAGATCCAGCCTCTATGAGCATAAACTTTAGTAAATTAAGGTAATCAGCCAATACTACATTGCCCTACTCTCTGGAACAAGATGCCATTAATAAGAATATCTATATTTTTTAATACACACTATTTATGACATTCAATAAAACAATTACTAGATATAACAAAAGATAAAGCTGTGTAACTAAAACAAGATAAAAAATGTACAGTAGAAACAGACAAGAATATGGCACAGATATTTGTAAAAACAAGTACAGAATGAGATAGAACAAGAAGATAAAAGATGAAGAATTTCATCAGATTTTTAAGATCCATTAAAATGACATTCTAAAATTTTAAATATTTGTTTAATATTTAATTTTTAAATCATTTTAATAAGAGATCAGCCACAGTTGAATTCAAGATTTGTAAACTGGAAAATAGGCCAATAAAATATATCCATAGAATACATACTAAAACACAAAGAAAAAATGGAAACTATATAAAACAACATTAAATATTGATGGGGTACCATGAAAAAGCCCAACATACTTGCAATCTGAGTGCCAGACAGACAAAAGAATAGAGACAATGATAATATGGAATGAAAAATTGCTGAAAAGTTTCCCAAACTGAGTAAAGACCTCAGGTTACATGTTCAAGAATCTCTGCAAACTCCAAGCAAAAATAAATTCTGAGAAAACTGTACCTAGAGACACACAACAGTAAGACTGCTGAAAATCAAACAAATTGAATATTTTAAAAGCTGCTAGAGAAAAGTCTGTATTATCTTCAAAAGCGTAATATCAAGACAGCAAATATTCTTTCAACAAATGGAAACCTGAATATAATGGAGTGGTATTTATAAGTGCTAAAAGGAAATAAATACCTATCTTGAATTTTATCCCAAGTAAATGTTTTTCAGAATAAAGGTAAAATAAAATGACTCAAATGAAAACCTGATAGCATTTGCTACCAGACAACCTGGACTAAGAGAATTTGAAAGTGATTTGTTAAGACTGAAGAAAATGACCCCACACAGAAACACAGCCATGCAGGAAGGAGAGAACAATGGGGGAAATAAAAGAGTAAATATAAATGAACAGTGATAAAGTAAATGAAGGTATAAAATAGCAATAGTATTTTTGTGGCTTTAAAACTTTTCAGAACAATAACTCAAAATATAAAGGAGTAAATGGAATGAAATATTCTGAGTTTCTAGCAAGACCAGTGAAAGTAACAATTTGTGTTAAAACTGTAATAGGTAAAAGTTAAAAGTTTTAATCTCTAGAATAGTAAAATTACACACACACTCACATGTCAAATTAGTAGAAGGGAAAATATTTTTACAAATTATAAGTTATTTTTTAAATCAGAAGGTAGGCAAAATGAGAAAAAAATTGGAATATGTAGGTACACGGAAAACAGATAATAATATGAGTAATAATATGAGTAATATAAAATAAACCACATACTTGTACACATCTCATAAAAAGAAGTAAACACTAAAAACATAAAGAGTAATGGATGTTGAGAAAAGAAAATAGGAGTAGTAGAATACAATTACATTTTTCAAAAGAAAAGAATTAACATTAACATTATGTAAGTCACAAGAACCTTATATTTCTCTTTTCACAAGTTGAATAGATCTGGGCAGAGGAGTTTTTATAAATCTGCATAAATTATGAAGGGTTTACAAAACAAAAACTTTGTCCTAAATTACTAGCTAGATCATTTACATATAGTTATATTATTTGTATTTATATTGATTTCTCTCCAAGTTAAATAACATAGGTAAATGACTCAGAAATCATAGACTTAGCCTAATTTAGATTCCTTTCTAAAACTATTATGGAAAATTTATATACCTCTCCAGCTCTATATCATTAAAGTGGTAATATAATGAAACTTTGTTTTCTAAAGTTGTTGTAATTTTTTACAATTTTGAGGATAACTATGACTTTTATTTTCAGGGCTGAGTGCCTTCATTCATTGTATGCTAATTCTCCAGAAACATTAGACATCTTTATTAAAATAATATATATTGTAACATATCCCTACAAAATTTATTTACGCATATTACTTGTTTTGAAGATGTGTTGTTATAACGTAGGAAGAATAAAAAAAGTATTACATTCTTAACCTATATGTAGAAAACATTCTAAAGAGAAGAAAGGGAGTCTTGAAAGACATAGCTACAAAAATTATTGGTACTTTCCTGTTTCTATTTTTGTGCAAAGATCAATTATGACAGGCTAGTGCAAAATTTGACCTTTATTTGTGAGAAATCTGTCACAGGCTGTCATTGATTACATGAGAAATTATAAACATTCTGTACTAAACAAGAACATCATCGGCATTTACAGTGACTGCACATCTGCCTAGTGAGATTCCAATCATACCTAATATCATTCTGTTGCCTGAGTCAGAAACACTCTTAGTCTTTCCCCTAAAGCAAGAACAAAGGATTTTGTTTATAAAAATAAGTCGCTTGAATCATACCACCTTTATGTTCTTTCACTGATAATTTTACTTCAAATGACATCTAGTTCAGCAGAATGCATTATCTTTTATATACACATTCTTCATATGTTCATTTCAAAATGATATTGACTGGTTATTAGAGGGAAGATGTTGTGGTAGTTTGATATAAACTTTGAATAAAATGCAAATGTCTGACACTTAATGGAACACCAGGGAAGTAAATAAATTGTCATATCTGATAAAACATTTAAAAGAAATGTAAACAAAGTATTCCAGGATTAATTCTATCTAACGTTTTAATTTATTTTTCACAAAATGATTTATAATGAGGATTACAAATGTAAAGTGCACTTAATAGTGGCTGAAATAGATCAGCCTTTTCAAATTCAATGTGTGTACACCTGGAAGTATATGAAGATTTTTCTATGAAATATTTAGGAAAGGATAACTTTTAAAGGATATGCAGATCCTCAGTGAAGACTATTCTGTGATCAAAATGTACACTTTCATAATTGCCATTCTGTCATTCATCCATCCCATTTATGAGTGAGGGAAGCTGGATTAGGCAGAGAGAGAATTTGAACTGCAATGCAATTGCAACAGAGGCCTTAGCTGATGGCACTTCAGAGATATCCCAAATGGAGGCAAGAAAGTTGGGTCTTTGTACCTCTGCACAGACCAGTTTTTGGAAGTGAGGGGCCCCTGAGAGACGTTGTAACAGTAAGGAAGCTGTTACCTTTAACCATGGGAAATTCCTTGAGTCTCATCTGTGATTGTCTGTAACCATCTGTCCTGGCAGATAGACTATTGAGTGCTTTGGACTTGAAAGTGGATCTGAGACAAATCTACAATTCAATACAGTCTCTTTCTTGACTAGTGAGAATCTATTTGCTTTGTATAATAACTTCACCTGATCTGGGAATATGTTTTCCAAGATTCTGGCTGGCTTCTTTTCTGAACAACTTATAAGAGAAATGTTAATGGAACAAAAATCTCCCCATCACAACCAATCTCATGGTGGCAACTGTTTATTCATTATTTGCTCCCTCTACTATATGTTTTAGATTTCCTCTACTGTTGACTAAAATCTCTATTAGTCTAGGTGGCTACCTATTGAGAAGAATCAGATTTGCATACCTGAGAGTCCTGAGCCTTGATCGTCATGTCCTTCTTAGATCATTGGTGTTACATTTGCTCACTAACCATCAAAATTGGGCAGGGGAAGTCAAATCGTTGTCACAGGGGATTAACATGGTGCGAACACTATCTTCCCAGCCCCCATTATTTCAGAGAAATCCTGTCTAATCTGATGGTCAAGATCAATTATCCTTATCCTTGTCAGCATAGTACCTCTTTTCATTGACTGCAGGGCTTTTGGCACAAAGAGCCCAAAGTGACCAGGTGACAGCGATACACTCCTATAAGCATTCAACCTCTAACCACTGTATCTAGAATGGCAGAGATTAGAGTTTCAGGGTCAGGAAATACAAATAATCCAGATAAGTCACTGGGAGTGAGGCTAATAAGGACAATTCATATGGCTACCACTTAGATTCAGACATACAAATTCTATTTATTGGGGAAACAACACCATAAAAGGTCATACCTCTCCCATAACTCCATCTGTATGTCTCTTTACCAGATGTCTATGTCCCCAATTTTTGATCTTTCTTTTCCCAGGCCTTGACAAATAAGCAAAGCCATTCACTATTCTGCCTAAAATAGTCGTATAATTATTACATCTCCAGCCTCTCAAAGCCTGAGATAATACATACTAGTCTGTGCAATCTCTTTCACAGTAATTCTGTTCAAGGTTATCACTGTTGAACATCTTAGCAATTGTGGTCTAACAGCATGTCAATGTCTATGATATGCTACTTTCCTCCAGTGTTAGGCTTCTCATTTCTAGCTTGTCTGTAGGTAATCCAGTTCTGAAATTTCTTTTTAGGTTCTGCTTCTTAAAAACAAGACTTCTACCAACTACCAAAGGCTGGGTTCCCTAGGAAATAGACTCTAAGATTTGGATGCACTAAGGTGTATTTAGTAGTGTTCTCAGGAACAACACCAGTAAGATAGTAGTGTTGCAGGATTGGGAAGATGGGGAAGTTGAACTGTGATGCAGTTGCAACAGGGGCATTAGGCAATCCTATGAAGAACCCTTCAGGGATGTCCCTAATTTAGGCATTAACCAGTTATCACCTGCAGGCTCTCCTCTTGCTCTTGAAAGCCAATGGCCACAAAATAGCACATATTACAATATGTATTGGTTTCCTAGGACTGCTGTAACAAATTCCTTTTCAAAAGAAATTTTTCTTTGATTTTTCTCTTCTTGGGTCTAATTTATCCAATCTTAATTTAGAAATTTTGCTTCCTGGTCCTCTCGTAACCTAATAGGTATTCCTTGCCTTGCATCTTACAGTGCTTCTTCATCCTTAAGGAAAAAGAATAGATTTAGTTTACACTATCTGCCTCTTGTTTGATGTTTGAGAAGCCATAAATTAAATGTTTTATATTAATTATAAAAGCTGCCACATTTAATAGGATCAATTCAACTTTAATTGAACATGAAAGAGAGAATCTCATATCAGCTCCAATGTGGAAAATTAATATGTGAATTAAAAAAATTCTAAATCAACTTATTTGACACTTCTTTCAATGAAGACAGAAATAAGAGCTAATGCCAAATTTATACATGCTCACTAATGTAACATTAACAGTCTTCAAATAAATTCTTAAAGTCTGGTTCCTGTTACAAGATAATGAATTATTAAGTGGCGTTTCATAGAATTTCAACATTCAATGGTAACTATACTAAAATAAAACTTTCTAATTATTTCGTTAAACATAAGGTGAAAAGTAAAAATAAAATGTGTGATTTATTAACATTTTGTAAAAAGCCCTACTAAGCACAAACCACTGAACTAGTTGCTGAATAAACATTAACAACTAGTGAATAAACATTAACAACTAGTTAATAAATATTAACAAAACAGAGGTCTATTACTTAGAAAGATTTCCTTTTAATGTAGGTTGGGGTTTGGGTGAGAATCACAGTGACTGAGACCAAATAGTGTTCAGTGGTTTAGACAGGACATCTAGTATAATTTTAACTCCACCAGCGGAGTAAAACAGGTTAAGGGTCACCAGGAAAGAAAGAAAGAATGGGAGAACTTGAAAATTAATCTATAAATATCTTTGAAAAATTTAAGTAAAAATAAGTACTTTAAGTTTAGTACTCAGCGATTAATACAGAAGGCAAAATAATACAATAAATTGGTTAACAGGAGAAAATTAAACAAATCCTAGGTGGACTTGAAGATTTTGTTTAGAGAATTCATAAGATTAGAACATAGGGTTCATAATCCATTTAGCCTGTATGAAGGAAATAATTGTTGACTTTTATTCTTTTTAAGTTTTGAAATATTATTGATATTTAAGGGAGGTGTTGTTTGCATTTACTTCATATTTCTATATACATAAACATTTTCTATTAGGAAGATGCCATTTAAAAGCATATTACTACATGCCATCTGTGGCCACTGGATTAGGTAGATGTTGCATTTGGGGAAATAATTAGGTATAATTTCAGCAATGGAATATTTAGCATGGTACCAGTGTAAGAGTCTAGAGAGTAGTAGCAGTTACTCTAAAATTCCTGGCAGCATTCTTAACATTGGAAATAGACATTTTTCTGTGGGAAAAAAATACACCTTTCAGTTACACACATGTAAGACTAGTTCATCCCCATGTTTCTGGGATAAGGGCATAACTTCATAGTTTTGGGCTTGGGATAGTCCCAGGTGTAATACTGAAAGTATTTTGGAGCCACAGATATAATAACAAGGACCAATCAGAGCTGGTAAAAGCCACAGCAGTGGAGCTAGGTCCTGGGGAACCTATGTTGTTTCAAGAGACAACATATGTGCTTGACAGTGACAAAGTGAAAAGGTGTCTAGGAAATCAAGGGTACAATAGTGAGGACACTGAGCAATGCAGAAATATTTTCCCAGTCAGCGTGGATATGCCATTTCTTCCTGGCTGAATATGAACTCTGGTCTAGCTCTTGGTTCTGTAAGTATGAAGGGTAAATTAACTCCCACATACACATTACCTCTCATCAATTTGTATTAAAGATAGATGATGGCTCAGGGAGAATGTGAATGCATAAGGAACACAGATATCTCTTTAAAAGAAAATGATCAAGATACCAACTCCTGACTCTTGAGATTTGAAATTATGTTTAATAAACTGATGTAGCCCTGAATAATATCAAATGGAGGACTTCACTAAGAAGAAATGTACCAAAAGAGATAAAGAAGTTTGGATGGATAATCTGCACCAGAATTTTGGCAGGGATTTGTTTTGAGCATAGTCTGTACGTGGAAGTTCCCAACTCCAGGCCCTTGGGTGGCATTGAGAAAATGCCTATATATTTAAGAACTAAAAAAAGCTAAAGACTAGAACTTTGGGAACTCAGATAGTTTTTGTTTTTGTGTGCCAGGGGTTGATGATAACACTTACAGACTATCTTGTATTCCTGTACCACAGCACACACGAAGACTGCAGTTACTACTGCAAAATTCACTGCTGTAACAAACAAGGCATTGGAAACCATGATGCTTCCTATGGTCAATAACACTGTCTTCAGATTACTGGAAAGCCTGTTTTAGATGATATCATTTGCCAATGCCAGTGGTACTTGCAAATGTGGTACAATGCAAATGTGGTCACCAAGTTTCTAAGTTTTCATAGAAGAGTAACAGAACTGACCCTTTGGATTGAGTGACAAAAAAGCTTTGAATTTCATATTTAAAAGAAATTATGTGACCTTAGGTCATAGCCTTCACTCGTCAAATAGGATATACCACATCAATTTAGATAATCAGGAGAGGAATTTTGTCCCAATTTGCAGTCAGAGTCTGACGGTAATTTGTGGCAGAATTTGTCTTCACCTTGATATCCATTCTCCCTTATTCTTTGGTTTAATAGAACCCTGATTAATGTTTCTATCCCAAATAGTGGATTATAACTGAATTTAGTCAGTCATGATAACCATTTTTCTATTTTCCCCATTTTCTATTTTTTGAAGCTAGAAGTTGTTATGTGACCTAGTTTTAACCTAAACTTTACTAAATTTAAGCAGGAATCTGCTGGAAAGAAGGGTCTTCTGAAAACTTTTGCTCTGCTGATTATAGGTGAGCTGTACATAGAAAATGATATTTTTCTTCTTTATCCTGCCTTTACTATAAATGTGGATTCTAGAACAATAGTGAATATCCTGTAACCATGAGGTTACAGTTTGGAAAAACAGGCTCAAAGAATTGCGAAGATACTGACTCTGACATCAGTGGACCTCTAAATCCATACCAGGTCTGCTTCAGAGCTCTTGAGTTTCTGTTAGCTCTAACCTTATACAACACTAGTTGCTACAACATCAAAACTTTAAAAACAAAGAACAAGTGGGCTTATTAAATTAAGTTAATTTATTCTTTAAATTAAATTACTTAAGGAATGTTTAAATGAAAACCTATTGGCTAACTATCAGATCACTTCCTAGAATTCCTAGCAGTGTTTAATTGATATAGTGATTTTAAAAGAATTTTAAAGAAATTAATTTGTCAGCAGATGAACCAGAGACAATTTCTTTGTCCATTTTGACAACATGTTTAGATTTCATTATGTATTCACTTTAACCTAAATTGTCTATCCATATTTAGCACCAATTTTTCTCTAAGTCATTTATGGGCCTAATTTTCTTTTCATGTATTTGAGTTATATAAAATTTTTTTAAATTACGCATTGTCTAATATAATGTATCAGATTAGTAATTGGTATATGGAAAAGGCCAGGGTTTTTTTTAACTATATGGTACTATTTGTTATACAAAATCTCTTATTTATATACATATGTATAGGGATGTGTATCTTTATACTTTAATGTCCTTGACTAGTCATTATATTAATAAACTGATTACTTAGCTTTCATAAAGTGCTACAATTTAGCCCATATATTCTATAATGATATAGTCATTGCAAATATATTAAACAATATTGATGACGCATGTAAAAACAATTTTTTTCAGCTAGCAATCAATATTTTTCATTTCTAAAGTTTTTTCTATTGCCTTCACTTTTATACTTAATAATTCATTGACGTCCATTGCTTTGTGAAGCTTGTCAGGTATAACTTAGAACAAAATCACTTGAACATGTAAATAGATTATTTTAAATGTCTTGCAGAGACATAGTCTTAAAAGGTTAGCATTTTAATATTAAGAGTTAGGTACTTTAGAGAGAAAATAGTGTTTTCAAATCTAAAAATCTTGGTTTGCAATAGCAAGAGCATATACCCTAGGAATTTTAGAGCACAGTTAACATACAGATTGAAGATGTGTTCATGATTGCATAAAGTTTATTTTTTTAACTTTCACACAGAGAGGAAATGTGAACCATTTCTGCATTTGGGGTTAGAATTTAAACAAAGGAAGAGGAATAAAGAAAATCTATTCACTGATAGGGACTTCAAGTCCCTACATCTCAGATCTTATTCCCAAAGTGAGTCAGAAGCAATAGAAGGCACAGGCAATTTGTGGTCATCCCAAAGTACATGGCAACTTTGATTAATTTCCAAGGTTGTAAAAGAGGGAGACAGCAGATCATTTAGCAGGGTTTCATGTCCTTTATGATACCACAGGGATAGAAGATAAGTGAGATGACTATACATATACCATTGAGGGAAATTTTACCCACTATCTGAGAAATATGGAGGAAATTTTGAAACTTTTAGGAAGAATAGCTGGGATGTCACATACCTATTAAATTAATTAAACAAGGAGGCCATTAGACCAAGGTGGCTCCAGTGTTGTGGTGGCCTATGTAAGCAAACCAAAACCTAATTCTGTAAATGTCTCAAGGTTATGAAATAGAAACCCAAGGACAACCCATCACAAACAGTCAGTTCAGCTTTAAGCTTTATCCAATCAAATAATTTCTTTTCTTTGCATCTGCACCTTCTCTATATAAACCTTTCCCCTGGCTCCTGTCCAAGGAGTTCTAACCACGTCTGTTTTGCCACTGACCCATTGGAAATGACTTTTACTCAAACTCTTAAAAGTTTTAATATGCTTCAGTTTATCTTTTAACATACAAAAGAAGAATCCTACCCCTCATAAGGGGTATCACATAGTGGAAATTTGGTTGCCAGCTGTGGATACAAGCAGAGTCAGAGTCAGACAGACACTGAGTAGGAGGCGTTCTACTCCACAGTGCAGGCCAGCAGGCCAATGCAGTGCTAAATGTTCTAGAAACATTGCCCCAGATGTCAGGTTTATAAGTGAGCTCTCTGTGGGCTTTGGTGTCCACCATGGAAGAAGGAAAGGTATAAGATAAGTTTGTGAACCTTGAACTTCAATATTAACCAAGGGACACTGTAATTTAAACTAGAAGTGACTAAGAACACTGACTTGGCAAGAATAAGTTTTATGACTCTATAAGGAATTGAAAACTTAACAGTCAAGTTGGGTTCAGTTATAAAAATGAAAGCAGTCAAGTCTGTACATTCTAGTGTTACAATTATGTGCAATTTAAACCCAATGCAAAGCTATTGAGTTTTAAGTTCAGGTTGAATTTGAATAGTTTGTGTGTGTGTGTGTGTGTGTGTGTGTGAGCATACGCGCCTGTGTGTGAGTGCTTTATTTTTTGTTTCATTTTCTTTTGCGTTTGAGACAGAAGAGAGTATTTTAATGAAACAATACAAAGTTTAGTCAGATGATCTGGTTTCAAATTCTGGTTTTGATACCTTCTAGGGCATAATTATCTATGAGGTTAAAGGGTGAGGGTTTACCTTCCCTACACTTCAATTACTTTACAAGCAAATGAAGTGATACAGCATCCTGCTTAATATTTAATATATTAAAAAAAAAAGAAATGCTGAATTTTGGGAAGTAACTTTGCAAATGTTAAAATATTAAATTATCAAACATAGCACAACTTTAAATTTATACAATGTAGTAGATATTAAAAAACTCAGTTCTTACTATCTCCCTTTCATCATATATTTTAGCCATTTTTATCTATTTTGGGTTCCATGAAATACTTATCTCTATCTCAACATATTTCAATAATAAGCACTTGGAAGGCAGGGCAACTGTGTTTTTCTCCAGCTTCCAGCATGGTAAACAGTATGCACACAGTTAATATTAAATAAATATTGGGTTGGGCATCCGTAAGGTGCTGTGGAAAACCACGAACGAACTTTTTGGCCAACCCAATAACTTTTGAATAACAGATTAGCACGTGAAAGTAAATGCTAGCAAAATGATTTTTTAACCTCAATTTTCTGTTGGCTGTTCCATGGTTACTTTAAGCAACAGCTTAATTATGTAGAATACTCCCAATAGTTGTCATGAGACACCAATGAATTAAATTCTTAACTATGTTTCCCAGTTGAATGTGGTCAGTGTCAAACCTCTAGTCTGTGTTCATTTATATTTTGTTGAGTACCTGGTAAAAGGTAGTCTTTTATAGCTATTTGTGGGTTTCCATTTACTGTGAATTTAGGCCCAAATATATGTGGAATATAGTAGAAAAATATATAATCCTTTCATAAATATAAACATGATGATATAGCTGCAGACCACAGGAGATAATACAATATATACTGGGGACAACTTGAAAGACAGTTTTTTAATGGAAACCCTTTTATCACAATTTAGATACAGTCGTTCCTCTGAAATAAGCTTGGTGGAAATCTATTTGTTTAATTAAGCTTTGTAGAGTAAACCCTTTGTTCACTTGTTTTAATAGATTTTGACATGCATATACAGTGACTGTGAATTTTACCTTAGATGTCAGTGGGTTATTAACTGAACCTAATTCCTAAATTCAGTGGATTTCAGAATGGTTAATAAGAGAGAGTTAAAGCTCATACAATTCTACACCTGACAAATCTATACATCAAGTGTGATTAAACAAAAGAAAAGGCTATACTGCTTTTCATCAATTCTTGTTAGATTAGCTGAAAAGCTGAGAAAAACAGGGTACTTAATCAGAATGGAAGGCTGGAACAAATGTCAGAACACAGTACAAAATTTTGTAGAAATTTAAATTGTCCTTTCAAAAGTTTTCGCACTTTCACCCTTTTCTGCTAATAGGGAGTTTAATTTGATAAAATTACCAGAATGTTACACAGTACAATCTCTTTAAATGATAAGTGCTTAATCATTTAACTTGTAAATTTTTATGAAAACCTACAGCTAAAGTGCTTTCAAAACTACGCCTAAAATAAGCAGTTTTGTAAGAGTTGATTATATGAGTAAAATATGCACATTATAAAATGCAGGAAAATGTGTAAAAGAAATTAAATCCATCCAAAGAACCACAGTGACCTCAGTGACCACAGTTAACTGACTTTTGGTAAATTTCTTTCTTTCTTTGTACAATATTTTACATGACGGAGAGTGCTTCACATACATAATTTAATATTATAACTTTTTACTTGAGAGTATAGACATTTCTAACATTATTAATATATTTCTACACATTTTAAATGTCTCTATGGCTCTATTTATGGATATTCCTCACGTTACATTATTTAACCAATTTTCTATTGTCATGTATTTCCATGAGTTTCCATTTTGTTTTTATATTTTGTATGGCTAACCAACAAAATGCTCAGATGAACATCTTTGTATCAACAGGCATTGTGAAAGACCATTAGACTTCTAGTGATAAAAAAAGTTTGGAGATACATAAAGTTTATTTTGGTCTCAGTGTATGGTTTTAGGCTGAGCATTTCATATTTTTATTTTACAGCATTGTCTCCATAATTGAAAGAAAAAATTCATGTCGTATCACAAAAGAACCAGATAATTTTAGAGAAATTAAAAAACTGATTTTATTGCTGACTGTCAATTGTTCTTAATGAGATTTTGACAATCCTATTTATTAGAAAATATTTGAAAAATGCTATTTATTGTCATGCTAAACTGAAAACTTCTAAATTTTCATTGGAGTGATATGCCCTAAAATAAAATATCATTCTGTCATAATTTTGTTCTATTAAATTAGCTGGTCATTTAGAAAAATCTATATACCTATGGTTAAACATGTTTTTTAAAAACTAAGAATACCAGTAATTGCCAGTATCCTAGTCCCTCTGAATAGAGGTAAACACATGGCCATCCTTAGAATAATTTAAAACAAGATAATAAAATATTACTTTCCATGTTTATTATTTAAAACTGAATTATTAGATTACTTTCTGAGAATTCCAACTATTTTCCCAGAAGAAATTGTGCTCTTTATAAATGTCCAATGAAAATTCTATTATCTTATATTTATTTTAATTTTCATTGGAAAAGCCATGCGTCTTAGAGTTAGCATTTGGTATGCTGTGAAAACCTTCATCAGTAACTTGGCAGCTTTGGTGGCCTGCTAAGAGCAATGGATGATAACTTCAGAAACATGAATTTGGCCATTAAAAGAATATGACAAAAACCTGAATAAGTTAAAAGTAGTATATCTAATAATTCAATTACTATAAAGACCTAGAAAGTAGACTTTAAAAGTGCAAAGCTGTGTTAATATTAAGTTAAAGGAAACTAACTCTTACATTCAAAACAGCAGTGCATTCTCATCCCAATGCAGAACACCTCATTGAAAATGTTTGTGTGTACCTAAATATATATGTGCATACCTGTCTGTGGGTACCTAGACATATATCTACATATTCTGTGTTACGTGGTTGTCTAGGGTCTTTTTTTTTAATGAGAAATCACTTTTAAAAAGTAAAAGAAATCTGTGGAGCAATTACATACTTAAAAACAAAAACTTCTTTTTACTAACCAACCACCATCCCCCCCTTTTTGGTTTAAAACGCAATTGTTACCTTTGCACCTACCAGAAAAGCAAACAATGGAATGCATTCTCTGATATATTTATTACAATTATACCTCCATGCACTAATGTAATTGAAGATGATAAATGCCATCAAAAAAAATTTTTTTTAATTTTTGGTTTGAGGAGCAGAGTAACACATAAACTGTGTATCACACTCAGTGAGATACTGTTTATTATTGTATTCACATTGAACATTTATATTCAGCATTATATACATTTGTATGCAGTGTAATTTCTATGATCAATTTATATAAAAAGAGATAAAAAAGACCCAAAACTGTACTTCAATTATCCAGTCTTCTACAATACAACCAAAGTTTCCATTGTTATTTATATTTCTCCCTCCTGCTCCATCTGGACCTTACAGTAAACAAGAAATCTGTAATAGCTGGTTAAAGTGACTATCTTTCTATATTTTTCTTTGCCAGACTTAAATCTCCACTTCTCCCCTATCTTGTCTTTAGAGAATCAGGAAAGGTGTAACTTGCTGGTACTGTCATGAAATGTTCTTACACATTATTGTTTACTTATATGTTCAAAACTGACTTTCTCTCATGAGCTGTTGTATGTATATTTTTCTAGAGCATTCTAATTTTTAGAATTGTTTTCACCTGCTGATCCTTTGACTAAAAATTTCCACTCTCAACTAGGTCGTAAAAAATTATTAGCTTCTACTTTCCTTCTTGGCACCTGATTTTCAGGTAGTACCTTCTGCATAAACTGTCTCTTGCAGTTTTATTGTCCCTCTAGCCCCTGTAGTTTATGTTTGAATCTTAGAAAAACTTCACATTATCATTTTGGCCTGAGAAACTTGAGGAATTTCAGCTCCTCAGCAAAACCATATCTCTTTTAATCTGTAGGTTTTCCAGACACAAGTTCATTAAATTTCCCTTCCCATCCCCCTCCAATTGCAAAGAACTCATATTACATTCTACAAGTAGTCCAATTTTGAGCTCCACATTTTCAGCTTGGAGTGAAAGAGGAACAAATAACATTTTCCTCCATAATTACATTCATCAATAGAAACTACCCTGAACAGATAATAATATAGAGTTTTATCTAAATAAAACAAAACAAAAAACCCCATAAAATCCCCTCCAAATCAAAATATAAAATCCCCTCCAAACCGTTTGTTTTTATGTCGTGTATTAGTCAGGGTTCTCCAGAGAAATAGAACAAATAGGATATATAAATATGAAGAGACTTATTGTAATGTATAGGCTCATCTATTAGGGAGACTGAAAAGTCCCACCATCTGCCATCTCCCAGCTGGGGACCCAGGAAAACCAGTGGTAAAATTTGAAGGCCTGAGAACTAGAAAGTTCATGGTGTAGATTCCAGTCTGGATCTAAAGGCCTAAGAGATTGGTTCAAGATGGTGGAGTAGAGGGACGTGCTCTCACTCCCTCTTGCAAGAACACCAGAATCACAACTAACTGCTGAACAGTAATGGACAGAAAGACACTGGAACTCACCAAAAAAATAGCCCACATCCAAAGACAAAGGAGAAGCCACAATGAGATGGTAAGAGGGGTGAAATCACAATAAAATCAAATTCCACAACTGCTGGGTGGGTGACTCACAAACTGGAGAACACTTATGCCACAGAAGTCCACCCACTGGAGTGAAGGTTCTGAGCCCCACATCAGGCTTCCCAATCTGGGGGTCTGGAAACGGAAGGAGGAATTCCTAGAGAATCAGACTTTGAAGGCTAGCAGGATTTGATTGCAGGACTTTGACAGGACTGGGGGAAACAGAGACTCCACCCTTGGAGGGCACACACAAAGTAGTGTGCTCACTGGGACACAGAAGAAGAAGCAGTGACCCCATAGGAGACTGAACCAGACCTACCTGCTAGTGTTGGAGGGTCTCCTGCAGAGATGGGGGGTGGCTGTGTCTCACCATGAGGACAAGGACACTGGAAGCAGAAGTTCTGAGAAGTACTCCTTGGTGTGAGCCCTCCCAGAGTCTGCCATGAGCCCCACTAAAGAGTCCAGGTAGGCTACAGTATTGGGTCGCCTCAGGCCAAAAAACCAACAGGGAGGGAACACAGACCCACCCATCAGCACATAAGTGGATTAAAGTTATACTGATCCCAGCCCACCAGAGCAACAGCCAGCTCTACCCACCACCAGTCCCACCCATTAGGAAACTTACACAAGCCTCTTAGTTAGCCTCATCCACGAGAGGGCAGACAGCAGAAGCAAGAAGAACTACAGTCCTGCAGCCTGTGGAACAAAAACCACATTCACAGAAATATAGACAAGATAAAAAGGCAGAGGTCTATGTGCCAGGTGAGGGAACAAGATAAAACCCCAGAAAAACAACTAAATGAAGTGGAGGTAAGAAACCTTCAAGAAAAAGAATTCAGAATAATGATAGTGAAGATGATCCAGGACCTCAGAAAAAGAATGAAGGCAAAGATCGAGAAGATGGAAGAAATGTTTAACAAAAATGTAGAAGAATTAAAGAACAAACAAACAGATGAACAACACAATAACTGAAATGTAAAAAACACTAAAAGGAATCAATAGCAGAAAAACTGAGACAGAGGAACGGATAAGTGACCTGGAAGACAGAATGGTGGAATTCACTGCTGTGGAACAGAATAAAGAAAAAAGAATGAAAAGAAATGAAGACAGTTTAAGAGACCTCTGGGACAATATTAAATGCAACACTATTCGCATTATAGGGGTCCCAGAAGGAGAATAGAGAGAAAGGACCCGAGAAAATATTTGAAGAGATTATAGTTGAAAACTTCCCTAACATGGGAAAGGAAATAGCCACCCAAGTCCAGGAAGCACAGAGAGACCCATACAGGAAAAACCCAAGGAGAAACAAACCGAGACACATAGTAATCAAACTGGCAAAAATTAGAGACAAAGAAAAATTACTGAAAGCAGCAAGGGAAAAACAACAAATAACATACAAGGGAACTCCCATAAGGTTAACAGCTGATTTCTCAGCAGAAACTCTACAAGCCAGAAGGGAGTGGCATGATATACTTAAAGTGATGAAAGGGAAGAAGCTACAAACAAGATTAGTCTACCCGGCAAGGATCTCATTCAGATTCCATGGAGAAATCAAAAGCTTTACAGACAAGCAAAAGCTAAGAGAACTCAGCACCACCAAACCAGCCCTACAACAAATGCTAAAGGAACTTCTTTAAGTGGGAAACACTAGAGAAGAAAAGGACCTACAAAAACACCCCCAAAATGATTAAGAAAATGGTAACAGGAACATACCTATTGATAATTACCTTAAACGTGAATGGAATAAATGCTCTAACCAAAAGACACAGGCTGTTGAATGGATACAAAAACAAGAACTATATATACGCTGTCTACAACACACCCACTTCAGACCTAGGGACACTTTCAGACTGAAAGTGAGGGGATGGAAAAAGACATTCCATGCAAATGGAAATCAAAAGAAAGCTGGAGTAGCAATACTCATATCAGATAAAGTAGACTTTAAAATAAAGAATGTTACAAGAGACAAGGAAGGACACTACATAATGATCAAGGGATCAATGCAAGAAGAAGATATAACAATCATAAATATATATGCACCCAAAATGGGAGCACCTCAATACATAAGGCAACTGCCAGCAGCTATAAAAGGGGAAACCGACAGTAACACAATAATAGTGGGGGACGTTAACACCTCACTTACACCAATGGCCAGATCATCCAAAATGAAAATAAATAAGGAAACAGAAGCTTTAAATGACACAATAGACCAGATAGATTTAATTTATATTTATAGGACATTCCATCCAAAAACAGCAGATTATACTTTCTTCTAAAGTGTGCACAAAACACCCTTCAGGATAGATCACAACTTGGGTCACAAATCAAGCCTCAGTAAATTTAAGAAAATTGAAATCACATCAAGCATCTTTTCTGACTACAATGCTATGCAATTAGAAATGAATTACAGGGAAAAAAAAGTAAAAAACACAAACACATGGAGGCTAAATAATATGGTACTAAATAACCAAGAGATCACTGAAGAAATCAAAGAGAAAATCAAAAAATACCTAGGGACAAATGACAATGAAACCACGATGATCCAAAACCTATGGGATGCAGCAAAGGCAGATCTAAGAGGGAATTTTATAGCTATACAAGCCTACCTCAAGACACAAGAAAAATCTCAAAGAAACAATCTAACCTTACACCTAAAGGAACTAGAGAAAGAAGAACAAACAAAACCCAAAGTTAACAGAAGGAAAGAAAACATAAAATCAGAGCAGAAATAAATGAAATACAAATAAAGAAAACAATTGCAAAGATCAATAAAACTAAAAGTTGGTTCTTTGAGAAGATAAAATTGATAAACCATTAGTAAGACTCATCAAGAAAAAGAGGGAGAGGACTCAAATCAATAAAATTAGAAATGAAAAAGGAGAAGTTACAAAAGACACTGCAGAAATACAAAGCATCCTAAGAGACTACTACAAGCAACTCTATACCAATAACATGGACAACCTGGAAGAAATGGACAAATTTGTACAAAGGTAAAACCTTCCAAGACTGAACCAGGAAGAAATAGAAAATATGAATAGACAAATCACAAGTAAAAAATTGAAACTGTGATTAAAAATCTTCCAACAAACAAAACTCCAGGACCAGATGACTTCACAGGTGAATTCTATGAAACATTTAGAGAAGAGCTAACACCCATCCTTCTCAAACTCTTCCAAACAATTGCAGAGGAAGGAACACTCCCAAACTCATTCTATGAGGCCACCATCACCGTGATACCAAAACCAGACAAAGATACTACAAAAAGAGAAAATTACAGACCAATATCACTGATGAATATAGATGCAAAAATCCTCAACAAAATACTAGCAAACAGAATCCAACAACACATTAAAAGGATCATACACCATGATCAAGTGGGATTTATCCCAGGGATGCAAGGATTCTTCAATGTATGCAAATCAATCAGTGTGATACACCATATTAACAAATTGAAGAATAAAAACCATATGATCATCTCAATAGATGCAGAAAAACTTTTGACAAAATTCAACACCCATTTATGATAAAAACTCTCCAGATAGTGGGAATAGAGGGAAGCTACATCAACAAAATAAAGGCCATACCCAACAAACCCGCAGCAAACATCATTCTCAATGTTGAAAAACTGCAAGCATTTCCTCTAAGATCAGGAAAAACACAAGGATGTCCAATCTCTCTATTATTCAATGTAATTTTGGAAGTTCTAGCCATGACAATCAGAGAAGAAAAAGAAATAAAAGAAATACAGATCGGAAAACAAGAAGTAAAAACTGTCACTGTTTGCAGATGACATGACACTATACACAGAGAATCCTAAAGATGCCACCAGAAAACTACTACAGCTAATCAATGAATTGGATAAAGTTGCAGGATACAAAATTAATGCACAGAAATCTCTTGCATTCCTATACACTAATGATGAAAAACCTGAAAGATAAATTAAGGAAGCACTCACATTTACCATTGCAACAAAAGGAATAAAATATCTAGGAATAAACCTACCTAGGGAGACAAAAGACCTGCATGCAGAAAATTATAAGCCACTGTTGAAAGAAATTAAAGACGATGCCAACAGATGGAGAGATATACCATGTTCTTGGATTGGAAGAATCAATATTGTGAAAATGACTATACTACCCAAAGCAATATACAGATTCAATGCAATCCTTATCAAATTACCAATGTCATTTTTTACAGAACTAGAACAAACAATCTTAAAGTTTGTATGGAGACAAAAAAGACCCCGAATAGCAAAAGCAGTCTTGAAGGAAAAAAACAGAGCTGGAGGAATCAGATTCCCTGACTTCAGACTATACTAAAAAGCTACAGTAATCAAGACAATATGATACTGGTACAAAAACAGAAATATAGATCAATGGAACAGGATAGAAAGCCCAGAGATAAACCCACGCACCTATGGTCAACTAATCTAAGACAAAGGAGGCAAGGATATACAATGGAGAAAAGACAGTCTCTTCAATAAGTGGTGTTGGGACAACTGGACAGCTACATGTAAAAGAATGAAATTAAAGCACTCCCTAACACCATACACAAAAATAAACTCTAAATGGATTAGAGACCTAAATGTAAGACCGGACACCATAAAATTCTTAGAGGAAAACATAGGAAGAACACTTTTTGACATAAATCACAGCAAAATCATTTTTGATCCACCTCCTAGAGTAATGGAAATAAAAACAAAAATAAACAAATGGGACCTAATGAAACTTAAAAGCTTTTGCACAGCAAAGGAAACTACAAACAAGACGAAATGACAACCCTCAGAATGGGAAAAAATATTTGCAAACAAATCAAGAGAGAAAGGATTAATCTCCAAAATATATAAACAGCTTATGCAGCTCAATATTAAAAAAACAAACAACCCAATCCAGAAATGGGCAGAAGACCTAAATAGACATTTCTCCAAAGAGGACATACAGATGGCCAAGAAGCACATGAAAAGCTGCTCAACATCACTAATTATTAGAGAAATGCAAATCAAAACTACAGTGAGGTATCACATCACACCAGTTAGAATGGGCATCATCAGAAAATCTACAAACAACAAATGCTGGAGAGGGTGTGGAGAAAAGGGAACCCTCTTGCACTGTTGGTGGGAATGTAAATTGGTACAGCCATTATGGAGAACAGTATAGAGGTTCCTTAAAAAACTAAAAATAGAATTATCACATGACCCAGCAATCCCACTACTGGGCATATACCCAGAGAAAACCATAAATCAAAAAGACACGTGCACCCCAATGTTCACTGCAGCATTATTTACAATAGCCAGGTCATGGAAGCAACCTGAATGCCCATTGACAGACCAGTGGATAAAGAAGATGTGGTACATATATACAATAGAATATTACTCAGCCATATAAAAGAATGAACTTGGGTCATTTGTAGAGATGTGGATGAATCTAGAGACTGTCATACAGAGTGAAGTAAGTCAGAAAGAGAAAAACAAATATCGCATATTAACACATATATGTGGAACCTTGAGAAATGATACCAATGAACTGGTTTGCAGGGCAGAAATTGAGAGACAGGCATAGAGAACATATGTATGGACACCAAGGTTGGAAAGCAGCAGCGGGTGGTGGTGGCAGTGTGATGAATTGGGAGACTGTGATTGACATGTATACACTGATGTGTGTAAAATGAATGACTAATAAGAACCTGCTGTATAAAAAATTTTTTAAGTTAAATTTTAAAAAAGATGTTTTAAAAAATAAAATAAATCTTCTATAAACATTTTTGTACAAAAAATAAAAAAGTTACATATACATTTTAAAAAATAACTAAAAACTAAAATAAAATAAAAGCCTGAGAACCAGGATCTGAGGACAGGAGAAGATCCATCTTCTAGCTCAATAAAACAGCCACAGAGTGAGTCAACTTTCCTTGCCTTTTTGTTCTATCCAGGCCCTAAAGAGATTGAATGATGACCATTCACATTGGGGAGGGCTATCTGCTTACTCAGTCCACCAACATAAATGATGATCTCTTCCAGAAACACCATCACAGTCATGCCCCAAAATAATGTTTAACTAGATATCTGGGCATCCCTTGTTCCAGTCAAGATGACACATAAACTATCACTAGTCTTTTATAATCACAATTTGGGTGATAAATTTCAAGAGTTGTATATACAATGTTTGGATAAGTATTATTTTGCAGCCCCTCCAAAGTGATCTGATAACAACTAATTGTATCATTTGATACTGATGATCTCCATGCCTCAGCTGAAGCAGAAAATGTGTCCAAATTTAACTCTGTAATCATTTAAATAATTACACAATTTAGCTTCTGATCGTCAGATTTATCCTAAGAAATTAATTAACTTTTTTCATAATTATTTATCTTCTGTGATAGGAAAAGCACTGGGAAAATGCCATAGAGAATGAGATAGACATAGTTGGTGGTCTCATAGAGATTACTCATCATTCAGTGAATTGCATGTCCTCTGTGATCATCTTGTTCTCCCCTTACATGTCCCTCATTCTAAATAATGTAATTTGCCATATGTTATTAAGTACTTATAAACACTTTTATTCAACCAGTTTTTGGCTGGAAATGTTTTTTAATTAAATTGTAACACCCTTGAAAGTAGAAATTATGTACTGAATTATTTCTATTCATGTAACACATTAACAATAATGGCAGCGTGTTGTTCACAAAAGTCATACAAAATATTACTTGAGATGGAATAAATATTTTCACCAAATTTAACTGAGTAGTATACTAGTTCAAAATGCTCAATGACATACACTTGAATTCTAATTTTGTAACATGAAACATATGTAATATTGTTTTCTTAGTAGCAATTCAAGGTTATAATTTTGCTTTAAAGGTTTTGTTTGTTTGTTTACCCCTCTCTTCTTTCTACTTTCCCATATATAACAACAGGTGGATATAACCAGGAATTAAAGGAAAGTACATAGATTATCACTGCCTTTTTATTCTAAAATGCATTAGTTAATTTATTCAGCTGAAATTTGACTAACACTTCCTGGCGATCAAGCTGTGTTTAAAGAGTTCAATTTATCATTTAAATTAAAAAAATAATGATTCATCTAGAGATGGCCTCTCCCTATGAGTTTACCTGTGAGAGTGTTAGGGCTGCTGAAGAAAATGATGGAAGACTAGAAGTAGTAAGTAGGTTGCTAGAGAGAAAATACTATATATCATCCTGAAGTCACATAATTAGGATGGATGCTTAATTAAGGAAAAAAAGGTAAAGTACAACATTTTCTCTCTCTCTTTCTCTCTCTCTCTCTCTCACACACACACACTCAGCAATATTTAAAGCAACAACTTAAAACAAAACAAGAAAGGAGAAAATGCTAAGTGTAATTGGATTGTTTATTAAGGTGATATTTCTCAAGAACAGAGAACCTGTAACATCTCTCAATGTGTGGTTGAGATCCTGAAATTGTTGGCTATGTTAAAAAACAAACAAAACCAAAAAGCACACGTACCTGGCACTTCTGTTTCCTGATTCTTTCTGCACTCATTCTGTTTCTATGCTATAATCTCTTCAAGGTAAGAACAACTAACAAAGCAAAGTCTGTTGGTAAATTAATGAAACCAGTATGCATTAGCAACCCAAGAATATCTCTCTGAAAATTTATTATTCATTTCTTTAGTGAGGCTCACAAGACTGACATATTGTTTTCTCACTATTTAAATGCTGTTTAGTCATGTGGCTTATGGAGAATTATGAGACATCTAAGTAGGTTTTTTGCATGTTTAAATCTACTCATATTGAATAATCATCATTATGTGTCTAGTGCATGAATAAGGTTCTAAGCTGTGGGAAAGACATTTAAATAACACATTTTTCTGAAAAGGACTCATTATTCCACCTCCCAGTCCTCCACTTGCATTAAAGCATAGAGTTCCTTTCTTTTTGCATTCATGCTAGGGGAGTATCTCTTTTAACTGCAAAATTTCTTGGCTATATCATGACCTATGAGATTTAACTGAAATATTAAAGTAATGCACCTCTCACTTACAATGACATTTATGGATCTTGAGTGTCAAGGAGAAATAACTAGTGCCTAAGTAATGCTTATTTTATAAGAGGAACTAAAATGCATACATGCATATATATACAAACACATATATATACATGCACATAGATTCCCACAGCAGGGTACCAGAGAGTCTTCCTAGAGGAGAGAAAATTGAGAAATCTCAGCCCAATTATTTGTTTCTTGGAATTTTCACAATTATTTGAAATAACCTGCCATTATTTTTGTTCCTTTTCACTTTATCTCTTTAATTTGGAAATTATTTCTCTTTGCTTAAAACATTTAACTAATCACTGCAATGAAGAAAATCCTCCAGTTGGAGAGAAATCACAATATATCAGAAATGGCAGACATCTGTAGCCAGAAGTAACTGCAGACACTCTGAGAGGCCTGCAAATGTATTAATGTGTGAAGAAACAATAGAAGAGACTGCAATAAGTCATTTGATCCTTTAGAGTAAAATCACCTAAATTCTTGGTATATATCACTGACTTACAGCTATTAATAGTCTTTTAGTTAATTTTCCCCATTAAAGGAATTTGCATATAAAAACTCTAGTATATATATGCATATTTATATAATTTTCATATAGATGTACATAGAATTTATATATATAATTTTTACTGGTTTATAGTAACATAGGCTAAAGGCTATTTGGAAAATAGTACTTGTAGAATTTTTTATTAGTTTATTTCTTTTTGGTCTCATTTAGATTTTTCCTCTATTTTGAGGCAACTAAAATTTAGTGGGTACACTATAAAGGTGCAGAGGATATATGGAAATTTTTGTTTCTATTTTACACTAATAAATACTGAACCGAAAAGTAAATATGTTTCTCCTTTCAGGAAGAAATATAGCATGAACACAAAACACATAGGGTGAACAGTACGAACAAAATCTGTCATGGGCACTGTAAGACCCATGATAGTCATGTACATTATTATATAAATTTGCCTGTAATGAAACCAGTTTTTGTTTGTTCTGTTTCTCAGCAAAACTGACATTAGAATCTTGCTTTAAGGTAGCAACTTTTCAAAGCTACGGCCCCATTTAATAATAATGTTTTTGCTTAATGTACTGTAGTTCGGTATGGGGAGTGGGTTCTTTAATAAATTACTTTCAGAATCCTGTAAATAAATATACTGTGTTTCAGAACTAAATGATACTAGGCTGTTTAACAAGCATATAGTCGTGGGGCTTGATTCTAAACTTTTAACGGCTTCCAAAACTAATTCATTACCAATGAATGCAGACTTTTTATCACAAAGGATAACCGAAAGAATGTGTCATGATTTCCGAAACAGAAAAAAAAATGTATCACGGGGACTTTAGAAACATATTTGAGAGGGACATGATTGTTTTGGATAAGCATATACGTAGTCTTCCAATATTTTGAAAAATAAGAATATTTTACGTAGTTTTACTTTGGAATGTATCCCAAATAATTAGCTTCATGGGTTATCTTTTTCCACCTTATACTCTGATTCAACTTCTTAAAATAACTTGATTAGTATTCTGTTTTTACACCACATTGATGTATGACATCCTGATAATATGCTATAGAGAAATATAAATCTGTGTATTCAGTTATTCTTAACCCAAAATTGCAAGTTTCACTTTAATATTTTTTATGTCCTTGTTTCATCTAATAAGCAAAATTTTTCCTTTTATAATTGAGGATGTGAAATAAAAATAGGAGTTTTTAAAAAGGATAAAATGTTCTCCCAAGGAGACTTGGAGGGTCTGGAAAAATACTAAAGTGTAATTTAGTCTATTTTTATTATGTCTCCAGAGAGCTTAGGTACTCTGCAGTTTTCACCCTAAAAAGTCCATGTCCATAGTAATAATCCTCATCAACTTTTCATCTGCACTCCTGTTTCTACATTTGTAAAGTTAAAAATAAGTCTAAAGCAAATAACCTAAGACTTTTGGTACTATTGTCAACTAAGGAATAATTGGTGTAAGGAATTTTTAGATGAAGATTTGTGCCAGTTTAGTAAAAAGAATAAAAATGGGAAAGGATGATGTAATTGAGGTTAAGCCTCAGGGAATTGTACTAGTGGAGGACCCCTGCCCAGGCCCAACAGCTGCAGCTCAAACACCAGAACTGAAAGATTTCAGCTCATCCTTGTTATGCCCCAGCTTGCTATGAGAACCTGAGTAAAATATTTAATTTGCCTCAAATTCTTTATTTGTAAAAGTGAAAATTGATTAAACTCATAGACTTTTTACTAATGCCCATGTGTTTGACTTCCTGAGAAATGACTCTAAGAATATACAAGGTATATTATTATTTTGCATAGAACAAGTAAATCTTTTCCATTCACCAGGCAACAAATTTAAGTATTGTGGACAACGCTCAGCATTTGAAAGCTGAAGGATGAAGTTAGGCACAATTATTGCTGGTAAATTTGTCTTTGTCAATACTTCCTCTTAACCTTTTCTTTCTTTCTTTCTTTGCTATTTCCTAACAATTCCTTTCTCCCTTACTGATCACAAGTTGCCCTATTCTTTTATCTGCCATAAGGAACAAATTTTTTTAAATGAATAAATAAAACAAATGCTCTGATAATCCACACCTAGTTATAAATGATATTTTTTCATATATTCCAGACAAATTTGCTATTTATTTATTCATTCATTTATTTATTTTTAATTTGTATTGGAGTATAGTTGATTTACAATGTTGTGTTAGCTTCAGAAGTACAGCAAAGTGAATCAGTTATACATATGCATATATCTATCCTTTTGTTTTGTTTTGTTTTAGATTCTTTTCCCATATAGGCTATTACAGAGTACTGAGTAGAGTTCCCTGGGCTATACAGCAGGTTCTTATTAGTTTTCTATTTTATATATACTGTGTATATGTCAGTCCCAATCTCCCAATTTATCCCTCCCCACCCCCATCCCTGGTAACCCTAAATTTGTTTTCTACATCCATGACTCTAATTCTGTTTCATAAATAAGTTCATCTGTACCCTTTTTTTTTTTTAAGATTCCACATGTAAGCAATATCATATGATATCAAATTTGCTATTTAAAGAAAATTACAGGAAAAGGGTTTACCCAAAAGACTGAATGTAAAATTGTTCTATTTTGGTAACTGGAGTACCCAAGTAAGAGAAATACTATTTTACCTGATGTATGGATTAAAAACTATTCTCCCCATGCAGGTATTTGTCTACTCTGTCAGCCTTATAAAGGTGGCATCTTTCGTTTTTACCATTAATCTGAAAATTCAACCAACAGCTCAAAATCCAGAAAAATGACATAATACTTAAATTCCTGGCATATTTTATAACATTTTCCCCCTACACTTTTTTTTAGGGCAGTGGTTTCCAAACTCTGTTTATTTTATTTTATTTTAAAAAATTTTTATTTTATATTGGAGTATAGTTGATTAACAATGTTGGGTTATTTTCAGGTGTACAGCAATGTGATTCAGTTATACATATATATGTTTCCATTCTTTTTCAAATTCTTTTCGTAGTTAAGTTATTACAAAGTATTGAGCAGAGTTCCCTGTGCTATACAGCAGGTCCTTGTTGGTTATCTATTTTAAATACAGCAGTGTGTACATGTCAGTCCCAAACTTCCAATCTATCTCTCCCTGCCACCCTTCCCCCCTGTAACCATTAGTTCGTTCTCTAAGTCAGTGCCCCCTATACTTTGAATTTGTGTTCTTTGATTGCTTCTTTTTATTTTTATTTTTATTTATTTATTTTTGGCTGTGTTTGGTCTTTGTTGCTGCATGCGGGTTTTCTCTAGTTGTGTCGAGCGGGGGCTACTCTTCATTGCGGTGCATGTGCTTCTCATTGAAGTAACTTCTCTTGTGGAGCGCGGGCTCTAGGTGCGTGGGCTTCAGTAGTTGTGGCACGCGGGCTCAGCAGTTGTGGCTCATGGGCTCTAGAGCACAGGCTCAGTAGTTGTGGCGCAAAGGCTTACTTGCTCCACAGCATGTGGGATCTTCCCGGACCAAGGCTCAAACCCGTGTCTTCTGCATTGGCAGGCGGATTCTTAACCACTGCGCCACCAGGGAAGAACATAAGTAGAAGAGGTTTTTTTTTGCGTTACGCAGGCCTCTCACTGTCGTGGCCTTTCCCGTTGCTCTGGACACGCAGGCTCAGTGGCCATGGCTCACGGGCCTAGCCGCTCTGCGGCATGTGGGATCTTCCTGGCCCGGGGTACGAACCCGCGTCCCCTGCATCGGCAGGCGGACTCTCAACCACTGTGCCACCAGGGAAGCCCCTGATTGCTTCTTTATTTGACAATAACTTTGTAATTAAAAATTGTAATTGTACAAAGTATAATTTAAAGTTTAAATTGAAAATTTTGTAAAGTGAAAAGGAAAAGATAAATCAATCTTTCCTGTGGCATTATTATTCACTATTAATAAAATGCATTATTTGCTACTGATAAAATGATGTATCAAGCATTTATAATTATATATGCTGCATAAACAGGTATATTTCTAACCAGAAAGAACTTCCATTTCGACTAGACTATTGTGAGAACCAAACTTTTTCACTTATAACCTTATCTAAATATTGGAGAAGTTTCCATAGACTAGCTTCAGGTTCTGTAAATTTTAAATCGTATTTCTCCTCCACTATCCACACACTTCCAGTTCAAGGTGCTTTGGGAAATGCTCATGTATATACATATATGTGTATATATATACATATGTATATAAATATACACCTTCTATATAACTATGTCCCAAAGTATATGGCACTGGAAGTATGTGGATATGAGTGGATATTCATATAGAAACTACGTATGTATATATACTTACATAATTATGTATGTATATGTGTATATATGTAGATAATTTCTATATGAGTATGTCCCAAAGCAAGTATAGAATGTATATACACATGCATACGTATATGTGTATAAACATGTATATGTGTGTGTGCATATGTGTATGCAAATATATTTACATATAAATGAATAATAGTACAAAGTGGAGATTTTCTATTCCTCACTGGAATCAAATTAGGATAAATCTGATGTAGAATATGATGTTAAAATGTATGTTCTAATCCCTAGATCAACCACTGAGAAAGATTCAAAAAATATAGTTTGAAAGATCAAGTTACATCAGGGATTGCCAGATCTGGCATGTATGAAATCCCCCTGAATAGTTGGCTATATATTCCCAGGCTTTTTGCCTGTAGGTTCTTTCACATTAAGTGTTGCTTGAGACCTTTGTATAACAATGTTCCAATAAAATTTTACTTATAAAAACAGATGGTGGCATGAATTTTACCTTGAGGTCAAACTGCTGGTCCAGATGATTACAGGTGAAATCAGATAGCATGAAGCTTTATAAAAATGGAAATATTATTCTGATATTTTTATTTGTTACACATCCACATCTCATCTAATTACTTAAGCAATGGCATTAGTTTTACAGGAAGGCTAGACTGAAAAATGGCAGTATAAAATGTACATTAATGGGAGATAACCATTCAATCAGTGTTATAATAAATGCTTCACAAGTTCTAAACGTGTAAGGACAAAGGATAAAATGGTTGTTTGCATGGTGCTGAAAAGCTAATAACTAAATGGAGCAATGTTAAACAAGATGAAAAAAAAAATTATACCCAGAATATTAGTAGTAATTATAATTTTAACCAATACATTTGCATATTATGTTGTATTAACCTGGTCATTTTGGGGAAATAAAAATCATAACAAACCTATAAATTGTGCAATGACTAGAATATTGAGATACTTGTAACAAAACCTGGATCAACTTTTTTAAGCCATAACTTTATCTATGGTTTATGATGTCATTTGTTATATTATCAGAAATAACAAAAACTGGCAGCCTTAAATTGTAGGATCCGAAAGAAAACCAAGTGTGATGAAAGTCTATTCTGTATTATTCCTTTGACTGGAAAAAATAATGTAGTTGTAATGCTAATAAATCCCCATAATTATGATCTGAGACAATGTCTTGAATTATCAAGAATATAATAAAGATTAGATATTATCATTATGGTTTATATAAGTATATTTTATTACATGAAACTCTATAAAAATTGTTAATTATGTGTGGTTTATTAGCTAGGTTTATTTAATTAATGAGAATGACCTATTCCTTAAATATTCTCATTAAACATTTAATCATATATTTATTTAGAAACATCTAACACTGTTGGTGCACAAATCTTAGTCCTGTGACATACAACATTCTAACTGAAGCTTCAAGAAAGATTGAAAGCTCATAAAATGATCATTTAGGTGTTTCCAGATTTTGCAGTCACCTTTTCAAGCTCATATTTTCATTCATGCACTTCTGTCTTCAGAACAGGCTTTCTGTAAGGCCCAGTGACAGACTTTCCACAACATCTTAATGTGTACTCCACAGCACACTTTATTACCATTATTTCTACAGCTTGTATATCCTGTATGCAAATCATAAGAATAATATGACAATTGACAGTGTTACTGAATTAATTTTACAGAATATAAATTTATTCCTTCATAAGGCTTTCATCAAGTAACCATATTACTAATTTTGAGGGATTTATAAAAATGGCTTTCATTAGTAGTTTTCAATGACCATTTGCAATTTTATTCTAAATATATTCTTTAACAGTTTAGTGTGCATATTTTTCATTTATAATTTTTTTAATATAATATTTATCCCATCTTAAGTCCACTTCTTTTTTCTTCCTGATTCTTCTTTTTTGAAAAACTCATTTCTATGATATGTATTCAATTGTAAAATGTTCTTCCATCCAACAAGCTAGTTTGAGGTATATAATGAATTGAATTTCTCTGACAATGAATTTCTAATAGATTCTGTGTGTGGAATTATTAAGAGGTAAAAGATATTCCAGATCTTCCTAAAATGAATACTCCATTTATTTAGTGAGTGGTTTGTTTGCTTAAGGCACTCTTTCAATTTGTACCACTTGGTAATATACCCACCAGGAGACAGGTTGGCCTTCTCACCCTAAATATATTTAATGCTTTCTTCAGCCTCCAGCATCCATTTTCCCTAACCAGTTGGGGCATATCTTGTAAACAGAATAAATAATTAGCTCCTTAACAGCTTCTTGCTTGGAACATGAATTTTTAATCACTTAAGTGCAACATGGCAGAATGAGTGAACATATGCCTATATTTTCCTAAGAAAATAATGATCAGAATTACTATTGTCAGCAAGGCTCTATAAAAAAAACAGAGACAGATTTAATGGAGCCTGGTGGCCTCAGGACACTATCAGTAACAAAGAATGCAGCTAAATTTCTTGGAAAAACTCTGGCTTCTACATTAAAAAACATATCTGTAAGCCAGATGTCTCCCCAACAAATTCCCTTTTAAGTATTCTGACTGCCATATTAGCAGTCAGAGAGATCAGTGCCTTACTTATAGTGTGATACATTTTAATCAATTGTCCTCTTACTTATTTTTCATGTCTTCCCAAAATATAGTAAGAAAAAACAGAGAGAATTCATAATACAAGTTATTTCAATACTTGAAACCTGACCGTAGAATTTTTTTCTATTTTTCCAGTAATGGAATTGTTCATCTCTTTCATGACTATAAATTTTCTACTCCCCTTTTCTTTCTAGTAATTAAAGCAATATTGCCAGAAGAATGATATTGTAAGTCACACTGAGGAGCCAATTAGCTTTTTTTTGTACATGATTTATGCAAACAAGCTTTAGTATGTCCTGAGATATTTATCCCAAATTAGGTCACATCTCCCAATTTTAAAATGTTACATTTCTCCTTTGTCTCATGAGAAAAACATCTTGTTCAATGAGTTTACATGGGCCATGCCCTTTATTAATTCTTGCATAATTTTTCAAAAGTACTGGATCTTCTGATTCATTCTTTTTTTTTCTTGAAGTGTCACATCTGAAATATTCAGCAGAAACACATTTTTAAGCTGACTGTGTACTTAAAAAGAGCAAGAGACACTTTCTTTCCTACTCCCTCCGCCCTCCCCTCTCCCTTTCTTTCTTTCTTTCTTTCTTTCTTTCTTTCTTTCTTTCTTTCTTTCTTTCTTTCTTCCTTCCTTCCTTCCTTCCTTCCTATTTTGAATTAAAAAAAAAAAAAAGAACCTGATTTCCAATTTAAACCATTAGCAAGACCTGTGGTTGGATGCCATTATGGTACTAATGGATCCACAGTGCAATGTGACACCACTTGTGATTTCCATTGGGAGATACATGCTCATAATACACATGTTTACTTTAAGTCTAAAAGGGTATACTAATGGTTTCAGCACTTTAGTGTTAAGTAATGAAAAAATTTCCCCTTTGGTAGGAAACGTGTTGTAATGTAATCCATGTTTTCAAGGGATAATAGGGTCTTTTCTCCCTTAATTGGAACTATGCTGAAGTTTCAAATTAGATTCATGAATTAAGATGAAGCATGGACACGCTTGTAGTTTGCTCCAATTAACTCTCACCTCACCATCTCTCATAAATGAATCCAGAGACTTCATTCTCACAATCTTCAACTAGACACATGGTTGCTCTAACATTGTTCTAAGATTGCACTGCTCTAGATAATAACATTGGGTTTGTGTGTTTAAGATTTATTACATCATTGCATAGTTTGTTGATTTATTTGCTTTACTGAATTTTATTTGAATATTTGATAGCTGATAAGTCCTAACAAGATAGATTACTTGTAAACAATAAATAAAAGACTCTAATTCTTAAATTTGGTAGAGACATTCAAAATGTCAGGAAACAATGGCCTTGTCAATTTGCTCAAGCACTGTATCTTGAATCAATTGATTAGCTAGTTAACATATTCCTCTTATTTCCCCTTTTTCTCATTTTTTATATTATTATTAGCAGTCTAAGCCATGGTAAGAAATAATACAATTTAGGACTCAGCTAGTGGAAATTGTACATTTGAGAATGAAGGAAATATTTAAATTAGATGAGAATACACCACTTCCAGTTTGGTTTCTAGAAACCAGAGACCATCAGAGAGTTTAACCAGAGAATAAGCAGTCACTCTCTCAGTCTTAACTGCTTCCTAGGCACTTGTTATCCAAGCAGGGCAGAAGACAAGACAAGGGGAAAAGAGACCACTCATGATGGCCACATTTTCTTAGGGGAGATAAAGTTGTCAAATTGTTCATTTCAAGGATAAACCTTTCTATTCTTCTCCCTTTGAAATTTAGTCTTTACTCAGGAGGGCACACAATGGTGTGGCTTCAAGAATTAACTAAAAACTCATATTAAGTCTAAACAAAATTTGACATTTGAAAGCACTTAGGAAGACTGTACATTCCCTGAAACCGTCAGATGCCATGTTGAATACCACATGTTTCATAGCATGCTATGACAGCATGGATGCTTAGCTGCTTGCAAGTCAGATATTAAGTAACTGTAGAATATTACAACACTGCAGAGGGATAGTGACTCATAGGGGTAGTTTATCATTAGGATTTAATATTAGTTAACCAAAAAGAACCTACTGTATAGCAAAGGGAACCCTGCTCAATATTCTGCAATAACCTAAATGCGAAAAGAATTTGAGAAATAATAGATACATGTATATATATAAGTGAATCACACTGCAGTACACCTGAAACTAACACAACATTTGTAATCAAGTATGCTCCAATTTAAAATAAAAATTAAAAAAAATTAGTTAAGTTGTGTTGTTGATGTGCATAGCTTCTTCATAATCTTTGCACATCTTCACTGGCTACAAGGTTCAGTGAGCAGATTCCATCTACATGTACCAAGCTCTTTATGCACAAGTGTGGGTATCTTCACCAGTCATTTTAAGGAGGCATTACAAAAGACAATTATTTCACTAGGGATGTTCCAGTTTATATAGTCTTCTTTATAATATTCTCTCTTAAATCTATCTCATTTTTCTTTTGTTGCAATGTTTTGTCATTGATATGGAGCTTTTAGACAACCATTAATTTTTGGTTAAATTTTTACAAAATATTGTTCATATCATATTATTTTGCCACTTGTTACCAAGACTATGAAATAATCTTAAAAACTTAACAAAATGGAACTTTAAAATCTGACCACCCCAGGATACCAAAAGTTCTCCCCAAACTCATTGACTTTAATATACATGAATAGGGAATTAGAACAGTTGAGCTTCTAAATACATTCAAATTTGACTAAAAGTTATATTTTTCCTAAAGTGGTACTATTTTTTTCATCCAAATTGTAAACTAAATGTAAAGAAATAGCACCATGGAGGTCTGTTATTATTCAAAATATGCCAGACTAATCATTACAGCATCTCTGGCTTTTGCTGTTCCAAATGTCAGAGAAGTCAGAAACATTTCATCTGTTTGCCTCAGTTCCTTCACATCACTCTGTTGTAAGTACACAGAGCAGATATCACACACACACACACTAAGTACTCTGAGACACAGAAGGGCTGTGTGGCTTACCAGTGGTTACAGAGTTGGCTTTCAACAGTACTGGAACAAATTCACACCTCCTTTTGCAATTCTCCTGTTCTTTACATTCAACTTTATTATCCATGTTAACAATGCAAGGTAGAGGCTGTAGCAGTAAGAAAAGGTTTATACATTTTAGGCATTAAATGTAGAATGGTACTTCCATACTGCGTTTATGTAATTAGATTGTCATGCAGCCTACATCTAATTTCAGTTCTTTGCTTAAAACTCACTCAATTGCTCAAAAGTTCTTGCTACTTTAAAAATGTAATGATTGAATAATTCTGCTTTAAGTAGCAAAAATGTTTAATTTGGACAAACACTGATAAGAAAAAGCAATGGAAGACAGTAATAGGGCAGTCAATGCCAAGTGAAATAAAACAATTGTGCCAGCAGTTGGACTGCCATATGGAAAAATGAAACCTGGTTTCATAACTAGGATGGAAAAAAATCTGTCAAGCGTTATTTTTGATGCATATTCATGACCCGATAAATTGTGTTAATTGCTAAAAGAATGAGGAGTTAACCAAGAATGGGTTTATTGTGATAGAAATGGAATATGTTAAGAATCGCAATACAGTTTAGGAAATCTATATAGGTGGTAGTTAAGATTTTGCCTTTGTTTTTTTTTTCCCCCTTAGAACTGGCAGGGGAAAAAAATAAGCTTTGTTTCATCCTTATTAAAATATATTTTCATATGTCTTTTCTACATTTATAACAGAAATATCAGAACTGTTGAGCCATTTAATATGAATTTTATTCTGTTTCATATAAATAAATAGATATGGGATAAAGGCATATACATTAAATGAAGAGAATTTTGAGCAATGTTCCAGGTTATGTTGTTCTGGAGAGTATTACCTGCTGCACACCTCCAACCATATATAAGATACTTTTCTTTTTTTGTTGTTTTTTTGTTTTTGTTGTTATTGCTGGCTTTTACACAGAACATAGGAACTGTTAAGATTTAAAGTCCAGACTAATGTGAACACAATAATTTTAGACTCACATTTCCAATTGCCACCTTTCAAACTCTCCAATTCAAGTCAAATGTAATTTAAAACAACCAATTTTACACACAAACCATGAACGCTGTTTTAAGTGCTAGCTTTCAGCAGATTATAAGAGGCAAATTTAACAGAACAAAGACATAAAAGCTACTAAGGAAATAGTTCCTGTTTTGTTTGTTTTTTAATAGACAGGGATAAATAGCAAACAGATTATACACTACAAAAAATGTTGCCACTTGAGTACTAAATGAAAGCAGTATTTCAGATACGCTAGCAATTACCCAAAGCTTTGGCTCGATCTACCTGGATAGCTCATAAGATCCATTCAAGGAAAACTGTGTTGTAGGAGCAGTCCTAGAATAATCTTTTAAAAGTTCTCTATTCTCATTTCCTAGAACTATTATATATTCTCACTAGGTTTTCCGAACTTCATACTAACCTAGGAAAGCTTTTTAGAATTTCCAGATGAGTTGAATGACCTAGCCTCAATGACGTAGAATCAACTACCCTTCTTCTGTGATTTCAGACAATTCAAGATCTGTTTTAGGCATGATGGCTTCAAGGTTATTCCGCGGAGCTGGAGCGCTGGGCGCGCATGCCCTAGGGACCTGCGTTCCCAATGGAGTCGCCGCAGTGCGGTCTATGGCATCTGGAGGTGGTGTTCCTACTGGTCATGAGCAGGCGACTGGGCTGGAGAGGGAGGTCATGCTGGCCGCATGCCAGGGACCAGACCCATAAAATGTTTGCCCCAAAGGCAGCCTCGGGTAGCAAGGAATACCCTAATTTAGTCCCCTCCATCACCAACAAGCAGATAGTGGTCTACATCCTTGAAGAGGACAACTGTGCTGTTATCTGGTTCTGACCACACAAAGGCCAGGCCCAGCAATACCCTAGCTGTGAAACCCATTACAAGCTGGTGCCCCACCAGCTGGCCCACCGACCCCTTGCACTAACTCACTCAAAATGTGGGGTACAGTTTCTTCTTTCCAATAAAGACTAGCCATTACATTGGCTCCTCCTCCAAAATAAATAAATAGATTTAAAAATAAATAAATAAGTAAATAAATAAAGATCTGTCTTTCGGTATTCTAACGTGGAAAAGAAAGTCATGGCATCATCAAGAACATAAGTAAAGCTGTTTAAGTTGAGACATCATGTTTATACAAATTAAAATTTTGTCTGTGAAATTACCATATACAGATTTTTGTCAGAGACGTGCCTACTAGCACAATTATGCCAGCCTGAAACGATAAGGGATATGCACCAAACAAATTGTACAAACCAACTGATGGTGCGTTATCCATTAATGTATCCTAAACTTATTCAATAATTTTCACTAGTAGTAACCTCTGGGGTGAAATTTTTTTTCCCATTTGCTACCATAATAAAGGAAAATTTGAAATGTAATATCAATGGAAGAATAATACAATATGAAAATAACAGTACTATTTTAAAACAAAAAATTGCAGAATAAGTAATAAGTAACCAATTTTTAGAAGTGGTTGCAAATTATACAACTTTCTTAATAATGAATCAATTTTTTATTACATACCATTTTTGAATGTGATATGGATTTATATCCTCTTTACATGGATCTAAAGCATAGACAATAGATCAAACTGGTTCATTATTGTGAAATCTGGCACTTACAAAACTACCATGTGGACAAAGCACTGTAAGCCCTGTGTTTTAAGGCCAATGCCTGATACCATGTAGAAAACCAACACATACACTTTTTTGCTCAAACAACAGTGCTGGACTGAATTGCAGGGAAGTTAGTTTCTTTACTCCAGTACCTCTTAATGCTGTGTCAACGCTCAGAAGAATATAGGTTACTAAGTGTATTTTTTAAAGGTAAATTTTTAATTTAATATTGAAAACAAACCAAAGATGAAATTATATGCATATTTCAAGAGGTGGTAAGATAAGCTAATAATCACAAAGATAATAAAATATCCACAATAAGTACTACTATTTATCAAGCAGCCAGGAAGTGTCAGGCAATGTAAAAACTACCTTACACTTATTATCTCATGCAATATCACAACTACTTTAGACATGAGGAAATTCGTTTCCAAGTGACATTCAGGAAGCTTTAACAACTTATTCAAAGACACATGATTAAGTTAAAGAACTAATATTTGACATCAGGTTTACTGAATGCCAAACACATGTTTTTTTTCCTCTATTCAATATCCCTTTATTTATGTAAACAACATGTAGATTAACACAGTAAATCCAAGCTGCAATTGGCATTCAACATGTTTGTTTCTCTGATTTCAATTTTCATGTAATATGGCTAAAAAGTAATTTTCCTTGAGTAAATTCAGCAGCAACTATGATAATCTATCCAAGTAAGATGAATTGCATATGTAGTAATACATTTTCTAACATTGTATATGATAGTTAGTCCTTTAGTTGATATCAAGGAAAGTTACCAGTTTTAATTGAGAAAAACAAAGAATAAGTCTTATTCCACAGTATAATGAAAAGAATACACAATGTGACAAAAACAAATAATACCCCAATATGAACATATACCATGTGCCAAAAAGTTTTCAAAACTCATCTAGTACACAAAAGTGTATTACAGAATACAGGAATAAAAATAGTTATGGTGACTAGAAACTAATTGTATATTGATTCTGAGTTATTCATTTTTCAGATTGTTCCGTTATTTTCATTTTGTCTAAGAACGCTTATTGATTTTGTTTACTATCTTTCCTTACATGTATTAGAATTTTAGTTTACAGGCTCATTTAATGCACTTTTAACTTTTCTTTGCTGCTCATTTTTATCTATTACCACATTGTGATTGTGCAGATTTTTTCATTTTTTTAAACTGACCATTCTGACTGGTGTCAGGTGATACCTCATTGTAGTTTTGATTTACATTTCTCTAATAATGAGCATCTTTTCATGTGCTTCTTGGCCATCTGTATGTCTTCTTTGCAGAAATGTCTATTTAAGTTTTCTGTCCATTTTTTGATTGAATTGTTTGTTTTTTTGATATTAAGACACATGAGCTGTTTGTAAATTTTGGAGATTAATCCTTTGTTAATCGTGTCATTTGCAAATATTTTCTCCCATTCTGTGGTTTGTCTTTTGGTTTCTGTGGGTTGTCATTTTGTTTATGGTTTCCTTTGCTGTGCAAAAGCTTTTGAGTTTAATTAGGTCCAATTTGTTTATTTTTGTTTTTATTTCCAGTACTCTGGGAGATGGATTGAAAAATATATTGCTGAGATTTATGTCAAAGAGTGTTCTGCCTATATTTTTCTCTAAGAGCTCTATAGTATCCAGTGTTACATTTAGGATTTAATCGATTTTGAATTTACTTTTGTGTATGGTGTTAAAGACTGTTCTCATTTCATATTTTTACATGTAGCTGTCCAGTTTTCTCAGCACCATTTATTGAAGAGACTGCATTTCCTCCATTGTATAATCTTGCCTCCTTTGGTGTAGATTAATTGACCATAGGTGTATGATTTTATTTCTGGGATTTCTATCCTGTTCCATTGATCTATATGTCTGTTTTTGTGCCAGTACCATACTGTTTTGATTATTGTAACTTTGTAGTATAGTCTGAAGTCAGGGATCCAAATTCCTCTAGCTCTGCCCTTCTTTCTGAAGATTACTTTAGCTATTCAGCATCTTTTGTGTAACCACACAAATTTTAAAATTTGTCCTAGTTCTGTGAAAAATGCCATTGGTAATTTGATAGAGATTGCATTGAATCTGTAGATTGCCTTGGGTAGTATAGTCATTTTGGCAATATTGTTCTTCCAATCCAAGAACATGGTATATCTTTCCATCAGTTTATGTCATCTTTGATTTCTTTCATCAGCGTCTTATCCTTTTTGGAGTATAGGTTTTTATCTCCTTAGGTAGGTTTATTCCTAGGTATTTTACTCTTTTTGATGTGATGGTAAGTGGGATTGTCTCTTTAATTTATCATTCTGATCTTTAGTTGTTAGTATATAGAAATGCAAAAGATTACGGTATATTTAATTTGTATCCTGCAACTTTACCAAACTCATTGATAAGCTCAAGTAGTTTTCTGCTAGCATTTTTAGGATTTTCTATGTGTAGTATCATGTCATCTAAAAACAGTGACAGTTTTACTTCTTCTTTTCCAATTTGTATTCCTTACATTTCTTTTTCTTCTCTCAGTGCTGTGGCTAAGATTTCCAAAACTAAGTTGAATAACAGAGGCGAGAGTGGACATCCTTGTCTTGTGCCTGATCTTAGAGGAAATGCTTTCTGCTTTTCACCAATGACTATGATGTTAGCTATAGGTTTGTCATATATGGCCTTTATTATGTTGAGGTATATTCCCTCTATGCCCACTTTCTGAAGAGTTTTTATCATAAATGGGCATTGAATTTTGTCAAAAGCTTTTTCTACATCTATTGAGATGATCATATGTTTTTTATTCGATTTGTTAATATGGTGTAACACACTGATTGATTTGTGTATATTGAAAAATCCTTGCATCCTTGGGATAAATCTCACTTGATCATGGTGTATAATCCTTTTAATGTATTGTTGGATTCAGTTTGCTAGTATTTTGTTGAGGATTTTTGCGTCTATGTTCATCAGTGATATTTGCCTGGAATATTCTTTTTTTGTGTGGTATCTTTATCTTGTTTTGGTATCAGGGTGATGGTGGCCTCATGGAATGAGTTTGGGAGTATTCCTTCCTCTGAGATTTTTTGGAATAGTTTCAGAAGGATAGGTGTTAACTCTTCTCTAAAGGTTTGATATCAATACAATTCGCCTGTGAAGCCATCTGTTCCTGGGCTTTTGTTTTTTTTGGGAATTTTATAACCACACTTTCAATTTAAGTACTTGTGATTGGTCTTTTCATATTTTCTATTTCTTCTTGGTTCAGTCTTAGGAGATTGTACCTTTCTAAGAATTTGTTCATTTCTTCTAGGTTGTCCATTTTACTGGCATATAGTTGCCTGTAGTAATCTCTTAAGATCCTTTATATTTCTGTGGTGTCCATTGAACTTCTCCTTCTTCATTTCTAATTTTATTGCTTTGAGCACTCTCCCTCTTTTTCTTGATGAGTCTGGCTAAAAGTTTATTGATTTTGTTTATCTTTTCAAAGAATCAGCTGTTAATTTCACTGTTCTTTTCTATTATTTTCTTTGTCTCCATTCCATTTATTTCTGTTCTGATCTTTATGATTTCTTTTCTTCTACTAACTTTGGGTTTTGTTTGTTCTTTCTCTAGTTGCTTTAGGTGTAAGGTTAGGTTGTTTGTATTATTTGTGATCCTTCTTGTTTTCTGAAGTAAGATTGTATTGCTTTAAACTTCCCTCTTAGAGCTGTTTTGCTGCATCCTATAGGTTTTGAATCATCATGTTTTCATTTTCTTTTGTCTCTAGATATTTTTTGATTTCCTCTTTGATTTTTCAGTGATCCATTGGTTGTTTAGTAGCATACTGTTTAGCTTCCATGTGTTTGTGTTTTTTATAGTTCTTTTTCTTGTAGTTGATTTCTAATCTCATAGAGTTTTGGTCAGAAAATATGCTTGATATGACTTCAATTTTCTTAAATTTACTGAGGCTCACTTGGTCTCCCAGCATATGATAAATCCTGGAGTATATTTCATGTGCACTTGAGAAGAATGTGTATTCTGTTGCTTTTGAATGGAATGCTCTATAAATATCAATAAAGCCCATCTGATCTAATGTGTCATTTAAGGTCTATGTTTCCTTGTTAATTTTCTGTCTGGATGATCTTTCCATTAATGAAAGTGGGTGTTAAAGTCCTCCACTAAATTGTGTTACTGTCGATTTCTCCTTTTATGGTTGTTAGCATTTGCCTTATATAATGAGGTGCTCCTATGTTGGGTGCATATATATTTACAACTGTTATATCTTCTTCTTGGAGTGATGCCTTGATCATTATGTAGTGTCCTTCTTTGTCTCTTATAACAGTCTTTATTTTAAAGTCTATTTTTTCTTATCTTATAGGAGTATTTCAACTTCAGCTTTCCTTTGATTTCTGTTTGCATGGAATACATTTTTTCATCCCCTCACTTTCAGTCTGTATGTGTCCCTAGATCTGAAGTGAGTTTCTTGTAGACAGGATATATATGGGTCTTGTTTTTGTATCCATTCAGCCAGTCTATATCTTTTGGTTGGAGCATTTAAACCATTTACATTTAAGATGATTATTAATATGTATGTTCTTATTGGATTTTGTTACTTGTTTTGGATTTGTTTTTGTAGGTCCTTTTTCTTCCCTTCCTCTTTTGTTATCTTCTCTTGTGATTTGATGACAAACTTTAGTTTTGTGTTTGGATTCCTTTGTACGTGTGTGTGTGTATCTATTGTAGACTTTCAGTTTGTAGTTACCATGAGGTTTTAACATAGCAATCTACATATAAACAAGGATGCTTTAGTTGCTGGGCTTTTAATTTCAAATGCATTTCCAGTATCCTGCATTTGTGTTCTCCTCTTCTCACACTTGCTGGTTTTGATAACATATTTGTGTGCAGATGATTTCCGATCTTTACCGTATGTTTGCCTTCAATGGTGAGCTTTTTCATTTGTAATTTTCTTGTTTCTAGTTGTGGCCATTTCTTCTCTGCCTAGAGAAGTTCCTTTAGCATTTATTGCAAGCTGGTCTGGTGGTGCTGAATTCTCTTGTCTTTTGCTTGTCTGTAAAGTTTTTGATTTCTCCATTGAATCTGAACAAGAGCCTTGCTTGGTAGAGTATTCTTTCTTTTAGGTACTTCCCTTTTATCACTTTAAATATTTTGTGCCACTCCCTCTGGCCTGCAGAGTTTCTGCTGATAAATCAGCTGATAACCTTATGGGAGTTACCTTGTTTGTTATTTGTTGCTTTTCCCTTGTTGCTTTTAATATTTTTCTTTAATATTTTCTCAATTTGATTACTATGTGCCTCAATGTGTTCCTTCCTGGGTTTATCCTGCCTGGGACTCTCTGCACTTCTTGGACTTTGGTGACAGTTTCATTTCCCATTTTAGGGAAGTTTTCAGCTAATATCTCTTCAAATCTTTTCTCAGGTTCTTTCTCTTTCTCTTTCCTTCTGGGACCCCTATAATGCAAATGTTGGTGCACTTTATGTTTTCTCAGAGGTCTCAGATTTTTCTCATTTCTTTTCTTTCTTTTTGTTTTTTATTCTGTTCTGTGGCAGTGATTTCCATCATTCTGTCTTCCAGGTCACTTATCCATTCTTCTACCTCAGTTATTCTGCTGTTGATTCCTTCTAGTGTATTTTTCATTTCAGTTCTTGTATCATTCATCTCTGTTTGTTTGTTCTTTAGTTCTTCCAGGTCTTTGCTAAACATGTCTTGCATCTTCTCGATCCTTGCCTCCATTCTTTTTCCGAGGTCCTGTTTCATCTTTCATCTTCACTATCATTATTCTGAATTATTTTTCCAGTAGGTTTCCTGTCTCCACTTTATTTAGTTGTTCTTCTGGGGTTTAACTTGATCCTTCATCTGGGATATATTCCTTTGCCATCTCATTTTGTCTAACTTTCTCTAATTGCAGTTTTCATTCCTCAGACTGCAGTGTTGTAGTTCTTCCTGCTTCTACTATCTTCCTCCTGTTGGATGAGGCTTTCTAAGAGGCTTGTGCAGGCTTCCTATTGGGAGGGAGTAGTTCCTGCCCACTGGTGAGTGGAGCTGGGTCTTGTCTTTCTGGTGGGCAGGGCTGTGTGAGGGAGTGTGTTTATCAGGCAGCTGTTTATTCAGGAAGACTTTAAGCAGCTTGTCTGCTGATAGGTGAGGCTGTGTTCCTGCCCTCTTGGTTGTTTGCCCTAAGGTATCCCTGCACTGGAGCCTACAGGCTGTTGGGTGGGGCCAGGTCTTGGTGAGAAAATGGCTGCCTCCGAGAGGTCTCATGTCAATGAGTACTCACCAGAACAGCTGCAACAAGTGTCCTTGTCCCTGCAGGGAGCCAAAGCCATCCCCTACCCTCCCGCCTTCAAAGGAGACTGTCCAATACTAGCAGGTAGGTCTGGCCTAGTCTCTTATAAAGTCACTGTTTTTTTCCCCCTGGTCCTTGTGTGCACAAGACACTGTGTGCACCTTCTAAGAGTGGAATTTCTGTTTCCCCCAGTCCTTTGGAATTCCTGAGATCAAACCCCACTGGTCTTCCCAGCCAGATTCTCTGGGAGCTCCTCCTACCAATATCAGACCCTCAGGCTGGGGAGCCTCCTGTGGGGGTCAGAACTTTCACTCTTGTGGGAGATCTTCTGTGATCTAATTGTTTTCCAGTTTGTGGGTTGCCCACACAGCAGGTATGGGTTGGATTTTATCAATATTGCACCCTCTTAACATCTCATTTTGGTTTCTTCTTTGTCTTTGGATGCAGGGTATTCTTTTGGTAGGTGCATGCATTTTTTTGTCCGTGGTTGTTCAGCAGTTAGTTGTGATTTTGGTGTTTCCATAGGAAGGGGTGAGCCCACTTCTTTCTACTCCTCCATCTTGTCTCCTCCTCCATTAGAGAATGAAGAAATGAAAGAATGAAGAAATGAATGGTATTCTGAATTTCTGTGATCTTCTCTAATGTGATTTCACCACCTTTCTATCTCAGTCATCCACTGACAGCTGTACGTTGTTATCATTTAATGCAATGTGTGATCCTGGAATGGATCAGTTCTGGAGGCTTAGAAGTACAAATACAATGTGCCAGCAGATTCAGTGTCTGATGAGAGTTTCCTGATTCAGTCTTCTTCTAATTATGTTTAGTTTTGTTAAATCTTTTACTTGAACTTATTTTATCCTTTTCATCAGTAGACTACTTAATTTCCTTCCTTTAATGGGCATATTCATATAAATACATTCTCCACCACTGATTTCTAGTACTTCATCAAAAGCCATGTCCTTTTATTTTAGGGTGCACAGCCATACTATATTTGTTCAGGTTGCATTTCAGGTGTGGCCTTGTGATTGAATCCAGGCCATTGCATTTGAGAAAAAATGATAAGTGCTACTTCCACAGTGGAACACAAAAATCTCCCATGCACTCTCATTCTTTCTCTTCCCTCTTCCTGCAGCTAGAAACCGACTTGGCAACTTAGACTTGATTATGCTAATAAGAACAGTCTGACATTGGAAACCAATGCTGAAGATAGCAAAATGTCTAGCAAACTGAGTGACTGAAAGATTTTGTCTGGAGAACAGCCCCCCATGACCTGCATACCTACACAGATGTTCTATTATAAGCCACTGAAATTTTGGTCTCTACTTATTACCACAGCCTTGACTAAACAGCTAATGCAGTATCTGTGAGATCCTTGGAAAACTGATGGTTCATAAATTGTCTGCTTAAGGATTTTATATTCTTTACCTCTTCAGTCTTCAAGGTTTTGTGATTTTGTGAGGAACAGTGATTAGTTCATTTCTTTCTCCTGTCTGAATGATTGTTTTACCACATAATAACACACTAATTGGTGGGAAGTTCAAATCAAACCACAAATACAACAAATGGACAACAGCTTTTGAATATCTGAAAATTAAGCCTTTTCCTTTGGGGAAAAAGAGCCTAATTTGTATTCAATTATCTAATTAATGGTTGCAAATCACCCCTGCTTGAAATGGTAACAATAAGGAGAACCCACTGTATATTAAGATAAAAAACATAGCTAATTTTCATTTCATTGGATTTCTCAATAATCCCCTGAGATCTGATTAAGTAATCATATAGACCTTAGCACTGCTTGTAAGTATTCAACAGCATTTGAGATACTTTGTCACCCAGAAGTTAATAATTTATTATTAGTAGTCAATCTTCATTTATCAAATCATTAATGTAGAGGGAATAACATATCATAAAAGACTCATTTTCATGAACCATTCATAGAAAGTAAGTAAATTGGAGTCATATACCTGTTGAGTGATGCTGGATACAGATATATTTCTGAAAGGGCCAATAGATTCTTTTTCTATGACACTGAGAGCTGAGTGATGGACATCTGTTTCTTGAAGCATTGTTTTGATCCTGTCATAAATGAACATGTATATGTGTGTGTCAGTGAAAGATATACAAGTTTTAGATTAAATCAGTGTCTTTATATTACACATAAAACTGCTAAATGTTACCATTAGGTTTCCAAGTTGCTTTAAACATTTCATTGATCAATTCTGTAGAACATTTTTCCCCCCAGAAAAATTTTGTACTGCAATCAAAGATAAAATATTAATTTTGGGATTGGATAAACTGTTTTAGTGCATTTTTGTGTTAAATATCTAGTTTGTGTCTTGCTTTCTATTGCATATATGATAATAATAACAGTTAATGCTCACTCAAGGGCTTACTATATGTCATGCACTGTTGTATGTGCAATACATGTGTTAACTTATATAACACACTCTGACTCTATGAGTCTACCCATTTTGAAAATGAGGAAATGGGCTTTTAGAGAGGTGAAATATCTTGCTTAAGGTCACACAGCTTGAAGTAACCATTGTGATTTGAAGTCAGTTGTGCTGACTCTAGAATCCAGGGTGCATCTTGCCCATATTTCTATTAATAAACATCTAGGTAAACTTTGAGATATATTTCAGGGTTTTTCCCCCCCAAATGTATTCAATATTATAAAAGGGTCAAAGTAAAATATTAAACCAGCTTTATTTCACTGCACAAATGTTTTACTAGAAAATGTATAGAGGAGATTACAGATGGTTAATTTCGTCTGAAGAGGCTTAAGAATATTGTTTGTTCATCTCAAACTTCTGCTCAAAATCAAGCACAAATAATGGAAGCTATGAGAGTTCTAGGATATTTGTTTTAAAAAATTGACTGGACTATTTTCACAAGTCAATATAAAAGCAGTCCTGGTCCTGATTTTATCCCCTCATTTTCCTACTCTTTACCTCTTCTTTAAGAGTACAAGTTTTTTTTTTGTTTGTTTGTTGTTTGTTTGTTTGTTTTTGACATATCAGTCAGACACGTTCATTTCTTGCTATGTCATTTAATACTTTTGACACATAGCATGATATAAAAACCCTTGACTTCTTTTCTCTCTTGCTAATAAGCTGGTAATTCCAAATGGTAATGGTAATATTGTTTACCTCATAGAATTCAGAGGGATTAAATAAGCTTTTCAGGTAAGTCATATTGCATATTGTCAGGAACAAAATAGAGACACAGATAAATGATATTTAATGATAAGAATAATAGTAATCACAATGTAAAATTATATAAAATTAAGGTTTATCTTCTTATGGTTTAACTGTGAAAATAAATCACTAAAATTAAAATAACAATGCATTTAAATTACCATTACAGCCTTTATAAATTACAACTTAAAAACAGAATAATTGGTTTCATGTTACTTTTAATCCAGCTAAAGCCTCAGAGTGAGAAATACAACTCCTCCTGCCCACTAAAGACTATGATATTTCCTTGAATTCCTACTGAGCCTTTAATTATAAGAGAGAGCAAGAACAGTCCAAGAGCTGCAGTACTGACTACTACCATAGCTACTAGAGAGAAAGACATTAGGTCTGAGTAAATATAGCAGAGAGTGGTTGCTGAGCTCATCAAGAGTGCCAGAGAAATACTCTCATTAGAAGACACCACATCAGAAGACAAGGGGGGGCCTCAATAAACACATTTTGTAGTCAACCCTTTGAAATCTCTTAGACAGCTTGAAAGTAAAACATTCCAGGACCCACTGCAACCTAACTATAGTGTGAAGTTGTTAGCCTTATTAGGAGTAATTTTAAATGTTCTGTAGTACACCGCTATGACACGGTTATGATTTATTTATTTTTCAATCAGATTTATGTTAAGCTATTACTCTGGAAAGATCAATTCACCTCCACTTAATTTATACACTATTGATATTTATTCAGCCTCAGAATTATTTGATATGTTCATATTGCTTTCCCCTCAAATAAATTCAAAAAGACTTATCCCTACAATGTTTTCTTTCAAACATTTTATAATTTTTTCTAGTACACTATTAGTGATTGGGTAAATAAAGTGACTTCTTTTGTCTGATACGAAGAAATTATTTATATATTACCTCTTTTATATTTTAATGAAATCAACTTTGAACTATAGTAATATATTATTACCTGTTAATTAGATATAACTCATTCCTGTCATTTGTGTTGGCAAATCATACTGTTTGGTTCCATTGAACAGCCAAGAAGTGGTAACTCCATGTTCATTTATCTCAATGCCTGTTTGAAATAAACATAACTACTGGATGTGTATACTTACCCTGTTTCAATACAATCCTCAGAAAGATCTTTGGGGAAGATATCTAGATAATGCCATCCATTCCGTTAGTCCTGGGTTTCTTCTCTTTTCTCAGACCTCTGTTCTACTTTTCCAGATAACACACAGTTATTTTGGGACATATTTCCTCATTTATTTTGCTCAATGAGCATTATTTTCTTATTTTTAATCATCCAAATATTAATGTTTATTCTCTGGCACTCAATTTTGGTATATTTGACATTCTATTTATAAAATAATACTGATCTGTAACATTTGTTGCCTATGTTTTTATTAAAAATGGTTACTTCTTTATTTAAGTCCCAGGTTTTTGCTTCATGTGAATCTCTTTTGTTTTCACAAATATATTGAATTGGTTTTCTTTTACTTGAAACCCAGTCTATGTAAACATAATCTGAAATAATACAGGCAGAATAAAAAAATTAAAATCAAGTTTTCTATTTCAATAATTTTAATATATTCTTGTATGCATATTTCCACCTTTTCAAATTAGTTTTTACCTCAACTTCGTTTGGGCTTTAGAAGATGGAGTGGAAATCAAATGTCTGAATACAGTTCTTCTACTCATTGAAGTTAACAGTCTTTTAGCTTCACAGAAGAAAGAGTAAAGAATAAACGTATGGATAGTTTGTACTATAAAGCAGGGGTCCCCAACTCCCAGGCCATGGACTGCTACTGGTCCGTAGCATGTTAGGAACTGGGCTGCACAGCAGGAGGTGAGCAGCAGGCGAGCTAACGAAGCTTCATCTGTATTTACAGCCGCTCCCCATCGCTCGCTTTACTGCCTGAGCTCCACTTCTTGTCAGATCAGCAGCAGCATTAGATTCTCAGAGGAGCACAAACCCTACTGTGAACTGTGCATGCGAGGGATCTAAGTTGCATGTTTCTTATGAGAATCTAATTCCTGATGATCTGAGATGGAGCTGAGACAGTGATGCTAGCACTGGGGAGTGTCTGCAAATACAGATTATCATTAGCAGAGAGGTTTGACTGCACAGAGACCGTAATAAATCAATTGCTTGCAGACTCATATCAAAACCCTAACAGTGAGCAGCAAGTGAAAACAAGCTCAGGGGTCCCACTGATGCTGCATTATGGTGAGTTTTATAATTATTTCATTATATATTACAATGTAATAATAATAGAAATAAAGAGCACAATAAATGCAATGTGCTTGAGTCATCCCCAAACCATCCCCTCCACCCCTGGTCCATGGAAAATTGTCTTCCACGAAGCCGGTCCCTTGTGCCAAGAAAGGTTGGGGACTGCTGTTATAAAAACTAAATATGTTCCAAATTGTTGGTCTTCTCAAACATTTCTCTAACGTTGCACACTTCTGCTTAACCTAACTTGTATGTTATTGATAGACAGTATACTAAAAATTTAACTTTAAAATTTAGCCTTCTGTGTAGCATGGAATAGATTTCTCACAGATTAATTCGTATGATGTGGTAGGGTTATTAATTAAATGGTATCCGTGACAACTAGGAAAGTATATTTTCATATAAACCCGGAAGAGTAAGTTACATGGATCTAGGCAGACAGTCGTTATAACTGAAAAATTACTTTGGATTCAACAAAGCTGTGTGAACTTTGTGACCTGTTTGCAGATGCACTATTATTATAACTCTGTTGCTCTCAGTATGAAAGTTAGAAATGGCTGGGAAATGTATAAATATTGCTATAGATAGAAGTACAAAGGGAATATGTGTAATAACTATATTCACACAAATTTACAATAATTGGAAAGCGAAGAAGGAGAAAGAGAAAAAAACAAGAAATGTTTAGGAACAAAAGTGACTAGTCCATGCTGTGTTTTATTCTCCATTGTCCAACCCTGAAAATGAAGCCCAATTTAAATATACTTTATTATGTATCTAAAATGTACAATTATAATTTAAGTATATATACAAACTTGTCTTTACCTAAATAAGCTATGTTGCCAACATCTTAATGTTTATAAATTTCAGAGTTTTAAACTAGTCTTCCTAACTTAATACTCAAATTCCTGGTATATTCTTTAAAATAACAAAATGGTAAAACTTCCATTCAAGGAGGAAGCCTTCCATTTGTGACCCACAAACTGTCACAGAGTCATCTATAATAGGTACTGGTGAAGAAATTTTATTATTGTTCTGTCCTGTTAGTCACTAATGGCAGCCACCTCTGCTGAAAGAGGCAGTAAATAAAAGCATTTGTGAAAAGGAGGGGTTAATAAATGATCAATTTACAGTTACCGACTTGGTTTTCCTTTCACCTGAAATAAGTAATAGGAATAGTAATAGACAGCAAGAACCGTTTTTAGAGTTAGTGTTTCAGTCCTATACCCTGCTGCTTACTATTTTTAGTACAAGCAAAAATGGAGGAAAACTTGGATAACAGGTTTACTACATATCCCATATGTTGCAAAACCAAATGATAACCAAAATATTTCAACCTGTTGATTGACCTAGCAAAATATGAATAAGTCGAGTCACATCTAATTAAGACTTTTTTAAACCAGAATGATGTCAAACATCTCTCTTTATTTTTAACGTCTTTATTGGAGTATAATTGCTTTACAATGGTGTGTTAGTTTCTGCTTTATAACAAAGTGAATCAGTTATACATATACATATGTTCCCATATCTCTTCCCTCTTGCGTCTCCCTCCCACATTCCCTATCCCACCCCTCTAGGTGGTCACAAAGCACCCGAGCTGATCTCCCTGTGCTACACGGCTGCTTTCCACTAGCTATCTGTTTTACGTTTGGTAGTGTATACATGTCCATGCCACTCTCTCACTTTGTCACACCTTACCCTTCCCCCTCCCCGTATCCTCAAGTCCATTCTCTAGTAGGTCTGCCTCTTTATTCTTGTCTTGCCCCTAGGTTCTTCATGACCTTTTTTTTTTTTTTTGATTCCATATATATGTGTTAGCATATGGTATTTGTTTTTCTCTTTCTGACTTACTTCACTCTTTATGACAGACTCTAAGTCCATCCACCTCACAAACATCTCTTTGATTAAAATGTATTCATTTTCTAATATGTTATGCTTGATTAATTATGACTTGGTTATACTCCAGAGGAGAAAAGTCAAAATGCCATATCCAAAACCCTCTTGGATAGAATAGAGCAGTGGTCCCCAACGTTTTTGGCACCAGGGACTGGTTTCATGGAAGACAATTTTTCTGTGGACTGGGGAGGGGGGACAATGGTTCAGGAGGTAATGTGAGTGATGGGGAGTGGCAGAGGGAGAGGCAGATGAAGCTTTGCTCGCTCACCCACAACTCACCTCCTGCTGTGTGGTCTGGTTCCTAACAGGCCATGGGCTGGTACCAGTCTGTGACATGGGTGGGTAGGGACCCCTGTAATAGAGCATATTTTGGTAAAGGAAAGAAATAAGGTTGCAACTTGAGTTTATTTTTAGTGACTTGTAGTTTTCTGTTTTCATGCTCCTCATTAGTTATGGCATACTTCTATCTCCTCTCACTTTGCTATTCTTGGTAAATTTTCCATGCAACACATTCCAAAGCTTCACATAACCAGAGCCCAATCGAGTGTCACTTTTCATAACTGTTTTTGAGAAACTGTAACACTTATTTTCATCCTGGAGGTGGACTCAAACAGTTAAAACATGTATACTGTTGGCTGAAAATAAATCACACTAAGTGAATTCCATATTTTAATTGAAAAAAAACCCCATGTTATTACTTACAGCTCTCTTTTTATAAAATCACAGATTTCAGAGTTAAAAGTTCTCCCTGTAAACTTAAATCAACTGTTTGAATCTGTTCTAAATAATCTCGGTTATACACCCTCACAAATTCAGAAATTTATTTTCTAGATGAAGATTTAGCCATAATGAAACAGATAAGACAATGGGTGGGTTCAGAATACAGGTCAAATGATACAGCAAATGTCAAAAACTTTTAGCAATAATCAATGCAAGGATATTTCAGGTTCTGAGCACAGAGTTGGATACACAGATTATCAATGAATATTGATTAATTTAATGAAATGAATAAATGTAAAACTTAATCAATCCCTGGCTAAATAGAAGAGAATAAACTGAATAGAAAGATAATCATGGAGAGGATGGTGAATTGGCAGGTATACCAACTTAAGGGCAACTCTAAGCACTTAATATATTTCTAAGGACTATTCTGTTACCCTGTGTTAATAGTAATTACAAGATTATAGCAATATTTAACAATATATAAAAACAGAGCAACACAGCATTTTTGTGAAGCAAATATTAAAAAAACAAAAAACTCACCAGTTCTTTTTCATTCTTTCTCAAGCCATTTATTCAGTAACAAAAAGGACAGCAGAAATCATATTTCTGGCTAATCAATCATATGTGATATCTTCTAGATCATAATGTTTTTCTCAGGTTTAATCTGGCATTATGAGTCATCCTTCAAATGAGTGGAAGTTTCCTTTAGGCCAAAACTGATGATTTTTCTAAATATTTACCTCTTAGTGTCTGGTTCCATGCAGAATATCTTAAATTTTAAGTGATATTGACTTTTTCAGTAAGTATGAAAGGTAACATTTTCCATGTCTTTAACAAATAACAAGTAAGACTCCAAAGATGAAGAAACTACACAAAAGCTAGATGAGTGGTGTGTAAATACATAAGCAGAGGGCTTCCCTGGTGGCACAGTGGTTGAGAGTCCGCCTGCCGATGCAGGGGACGCGGGCTCGTGCCCCGGTCTGGGAAGATCCCACATGTGGCGGAGCGGCTAGGCCCGTGAGCCATGGCCGCTGAGCCTACGCATCCGGAGCCTGTGCTCCACAACAGGAGAGGCCACAACAGTGAGAGGCCCGCATACCGCAAATAAATAAATAAATTAATTAATTAAAATACATAAGCAGAGCCCCTGGAACCAAACCTGCTTTAATGGAGAGAGGATAATCCTCAAGTCTGGATGTTATCTACATACAGAATTAAAATATGTAAATAATATTGGATTTTTCCCTCAGGGGAAAAAAAAGGTCTTTGTTTGATTTGTTGACTTGGTGTAGAAAACAGTAGAATTATATTAGAATATGAATTGACTGCTATATTTTGGAGAGAAACACAACCTGGAACAAAAGGTACTATCCTGAGTTTATTATTACCTGACAAATGGAGATTCATTTGACAGATTCTAATCAGGATGGCCATCTCCTCTTGGCACTACTGCTGAGGCTGGAGGATGACATTTTATTAAATTCAGATGTGGTGAATTTGTCAGCATTTATTTTGCTTGTATGTTCTGCAGCTTTCAGCATTATTGATCATGAAATTTTAATATAATTCTTGGAAATGTAGGCCTACATTTCAAGAGCAGTCTCAGATTGATTTAGGCCTTAGCTGCCCCCAAGAGAGTAGTCAACACTGTTGTGTGTATAAGTCTTATGTCCTTTTTTCTTATTTTTCTCTCCTTACTGATCCTCCCTCACCTATTTCCTCCTCCTTTTTACTCCTAGAAACAAAGTATACCAGTGAATCAAAGAAAGATCCCAAATCTGGTTTGGTTTAATTTCCAATATTCAAGCTATTCTGGATACTCATATTGGAAAAGGTTTATGTAACTGACCTGTGTACGGTAACTCACTAGCATTTACCTATATTTAAACATTTGTAGGCTTGCTACTTTTCCTGGGTTTTATGTAACTTTGTCACATAATCAAATTTCTTATAAGTCAACTTATACAAATAAGAACAAAATTCTATTAACTCATTTAAGTGGCTTTATAATTCATTTCATTTTACATCTTGGCAGAAATGGCAAATTTCAATTTCATGATTTTAGGATTTATGTAGACACTTAGTGGCCTTTTGAATGATATTTTTTCCTTTAGAGCTATGAAGTCACTTTCCTTTTTTCCCCCTCCTCCTATCCACATACTGCTTGTATTTATACTTGTGTTGGTCTTACAATAATAAGATTGAAAGTCTGTTCAGTACATTGATTTTTTTTCCCCCAACAACTTGATTACTGCAATTCCCTGTTAGCTGGCCACTTTTCAACTACTATATCAAATTGCAGTATGTGCAAACCTGAGCTACTAGTCTGGTTGTCTGCAACCACTTATTGGAGGCAAGTTGAATCAGCTTAATTCCTTTCCTTCAATCTCACATGGAAAGGGTTTAATGTGGACTTTAATATCTTTGATTTTAATAAAAATTTTTTATAACTTTAACTATAGTAAAATATTTTCAAGACCATGTCACTGTAGCAGTGAAGTAAGTTGCAAAAATCACCCCTGTCTATAAGTTAACTACAAGGGTTCTAGTGACCAAATTCAAATTTAATAAGTATAGAGAAAACTGGTTAAGAGTTGCAATGTGAATATACCACATGACAGGGACTGCTCCAAGTGAGTGGCATGTGTCAGGAGCACTAGTGTGTCTGACAAATTACCCTTCATTTCATACAATGAGTGAATACATGGATGAAAGGAAGAAATTATGAGTAACATGCCCCAGAGAAAACTGGAATCCATTCCTAAAGAAATTTCAGACTCTGGGTTTTGAAATATTGGCATCAGAATAAAAGGAAAATAATCTATTTGTGTGTGTGTGTGTGTGTGTGTGTGTGTGTGTGTATCTCACAGACACATAACTTTAAAAGGAAGACATTTTTGAAATAAAATAATTATTGAATGTTTATGTGATAAATTAACAGAAATGAAGGAAAAACATATTCTAAAATATTTTCATCTAATATGCAAAATGGTTAACATATCTACCATATACAGAAAACTCATTTTAATTTTGAAGGAAAATAACTAGGAAAAAATTAATTCAGGTGGTCTTGTAAGTCATAAGAAAAATGTATCTCTTAGTGAGCAAAATATACAAAGACTGACTCTTTGAGATACATTTTTATACCTAGAAAGTGAACACATTTCAAACATATAAAACCTAGTAATTACTAAGCTGTGGCAAAATTCATACACTAACAATCTCTTTTCTGTAATTCTGAAATGCAGAAAGGCTTAGAAACCAAAGATCGATTGATCTATCTATTTATCTATTTGGCTCATTGACAGCCAAATTGATCTACTCTAAACGCTTGAGAGTAAAATCTGACTTCAATGGAATGTATCTGTTTACTGGTATTTACTTATTCCAATTTGATGTGAGGTTACTTACTAGTATTTATTTGCTCCACTTAGTAGGACCATTCACATGTATTGCTTCAAAAATATTAACCTATTGCATTACTTATTGCTGTCCCTGAATCCACTGGGTTGTTATATAATCTGTAGTATTTGCACCATATTACCTTTCTGAACAGATTATCTGTCTAAACAGTTCTGAATTCTGAAACACTTCTGGTTCTATGAGTTTCATATAAAGGATTGTGGACCTGTGGAGTGTTAGTGGCATCGTACAACGGAATTTTAAAAAATTCATTCAGTATTCATTCAACAAATATATATTTTGCACCTACTACCTCCCAAGGAATGATCTAGGCACTGGAAAAACAAACAGACCTCAAATAACTTACAGGCTAAAGGAAAATAGATATACAAACAGAAATGCTTTTAACTATGGCAAGTACTAGGATAGGGAAAAAACAGAGGGGTTAGGAAGCCCTTAACATTGCCTGTGAGACAGTGGATGATGGGGAGGTCCCTTTCAAGTACAGAAAACGTCTCAGGAGAACTGAAATCTAGACTGGGTAAGATGTTCTAATTAGATTTAGTGAGACCAAATATTGGGTGTTGAGGCTCAGATAAGGATAATCCAGCTCCCAAGTAGATCAGTCAGGTTGGAACATAGGGAGTGAGAGAGCAAAATGATAAGGCATAAGCAAAGAGTAGGAATGTATAATTTACTCAGAAGATTCAAGAAAGCTCATGTAGTATTTTATGCAAGAGGTGACACAATTGCTTCAGCAATATTGGATTTTTTTCACTAAATAATTGATTGGAAGGGGATAAATCCAGTAAGTGTCAGAGATCCTGGTTGGAGATTGTTGTAGTAATAAAAATAATAATATATAGATAGAGGCCTTATTTAAGATGGTGGTCTGTGAAGTTGTCCTCCCTTAAAGAATTTTCAAATTTATGTACTCCTTGTAAGTGTTTAAAATGATCTTAACTTTTGATAGTAAGTTTAAATAGATGCAACTGATGTTGATGGCTTATATCTACAACTCTGTGCAATATATACCCATGACAAGAGGAAGGAGAAAGCCCAAAGAGATTAGGCTGGTAACTTATAAAAATATTTCTAAAACATTTTTAGTATTTTAAAATGCTTTTAGTTTAAAAAGAGCATAATAAAATAAAAACTGTAAATTGGCAAATTTTTTTCTCTATATTCCATTATTTTTTTCTTGGTGACTAGGTCAGCCACCAGGGCATAAAATGGTTTCTTTTTTTTTTTTTAACTTTTTATTTTATATTGGAGTATAGCCGATTAACAATGTTGTAATAGTTTCAGGTGCACAGCAAAGCTATTCAGCCATACATATAAATATACATGTATCCATTCTCCCACAGACTCCCCTCCCAGCCAGGTATGTGAAAACGGTTTCTTTAATGTTGCCAGAAAAGGTTTGAGGCTACTAAGCGTAAGTTCCATGAGAATATCATCTGTTTTGTTCAAATAAGACTGCTAGATTTGTTCCTCTTGCATGATATATATTTGTAGAATGCATGCATGAATAGATTAATAAATAATAAAAGTAAAGAATAGAGGAAGGGAGAATTGCTTTGTTTATGTCTGTTTCCAATTGTTTTCCCCAGATTTTAATCTAAAGCCAAAAACCAAATAATTTCATCATTTTGTTTGTTATTTGTTCTCCCCCCACTCTACTATTACAAGTGGAAAATTTGTTATTATTATTATACACTTAACTCTATGTTACTGAATTACTTCTCCCAGGATGTTGTATGTATATGATTTACTTAGTTTAAAAGTCACTATGAAATCTATTAAGTAACTCTTTCTGTGATTCTATTTCTAGTTCTGGTGAAACATGAAGCAACTTAAATCTAAAATGCTAGGCCATCATTTATTTAATGTGGCTTTGAATGTAACTCTGAGAACGTATTCCTCCTTTCAATAAAGTCAGGGTCACTGTGCATGCAAAAGAGTAATCACTACACACAAAGAAACAGAATACACAAACTTATCCTCCATCCTTTTGGACATACTTAATGCCCAAGTATTTTTTAACATTCTAAGAATTATAAATGAATAAAATAATTGTAGTAATCGTTATTATAAGCAAACTGGACAAGAATTACTAGTCCCTTTGCATCCATTATCTCATTGAACACTCAAATATTTTAACTTGGGTTTAGTTTTTACTCCTTCTAGATATAATATATTAAGATAGCCAAATAATAGAATTGCTCCACTTCCTGGCAACATCCAATACAAAGCAAAGCCTTGCTTCCTTAAATTCTCCCCCAAATCTTGGTAACACAACCCCAAATCCCATAACAAGTTATTTTGAATGTCCTCTAAGATGCCTCACAATTTCTCACCATGTTCCTTCTCTCCCACTGCAATGAGTAATGAGCCCAACTTGTTCAACTATAGGTATGTTCTTGGTGGTCTTTGGCCATTGACATATGTAAAAATTAAACAAAATACATTTTTATGAACTATCTGATACTGAATAATTAGTTTGACAGTTCCAGTTGGTTGGGTATTGACTCACAGTAATTTGTTTGGTTATATGAATGTTGTTTCTTTGACTCTAAATAGTAAATATTTTCTTCTCCTTCTCCTCCTCTCCTTTTTCTTTTCCTTCTCTTCTTCCTCCTCCACTTCTTCCTCCTCCTACTATTTTTTCTGAAAAGGTAATAAAGATTGCACGTTAGCTGTAAGTATTGTTTCTTTTCTCCCCCTAGCTTTAGTGAGGTATAATTGGTATACAAAAATACTGCACATAGTCAGTGCATACAATTTTTTGTGAGTTTGGACATAAACATGCACCCGTGATATCATCATCACAAGAACACAATATGAAATTTGCCTTCTTGACACATTTTTAAGTACACAATACCATATTGTTAACTATAGGCACTATGTTGTACAGTAGGTCTCTGAAACTTACTCATCTTGTATAATTATAACTTTATATCCATCGAAGGACAATTAAAATCTAATATATTCTTTATAAAATATTTTATTTGATTAAAGCCCAGATAACTTATTTATTAATCAGCTGTTTTCATTACACATCATTATTTGTGTGGATATTTTGAAAAATGGCAGCTTAACATAAAAGCCAAAAGAAAGGAATGCAGAGCTTGTTGGGGTTAATGGTGTCCTCAAAGATTTCCACAAAATGACTTTAAAGCCCCAAGGGTGAAAGGTCAATGAATCAAGTAGTGGCACATAAACCATTATGGCCATGCTCTCAGACCCTGCGTGATCAGGGGTCATCCTTGGATTTGTAATAAATCACACAGATTAATTTGACACTGCACCCACTGTCTTTAGACCCTATAAATCTTATGTGTGGGGCTCCACTGATTTAAAACAGAAACAATCAGGAAAAGTCTATAAACCAAGATAAAAATACTTTTTTTTCCAAAAGTGACCATTATTTTGTGATCTTCCAAATTTCAGAAGAACAATGGGAAACCCATTTATCTAAAATGCAGTTTCTTGTGAAATTCACTAGAAAAAGCTATATCTAAGAAGGGAACTTTTTGCAACATTCTGGCACCACATAAAACAAGGAAGAAGCTATCTGTATTTCTTCATGAGTGGCTACATTTGGAAGGTGGGGTAATTTTCCTTTGATTCCTCTTGTAACTCCTCTGCCTGCTTCTCAGACCAAGGTTCAGTTATATTTTCACCAAAAATGGACCTAAGAAAAATCAAAATGCAAAGTCCTTGTATGTCTGCAGTTTTCTTTATATTCATATTTTTCAGAGTTTAATTTCAATATTTGTTTAGTTAAGTGTCTTTGAATGTGAAAGAAATATGCCCCTCTAAACTTATTATAAACTTTAAAAACTGTATAATAAAATCAAGGCTTTATTTTTTTAATTATTACTCTAGAAAATAAATCGTTGACTACTAAACCAACTTTTAATTATTTAGATTCAACTATAACTTTATTGACAATGAATTCATCTTATTTTGCATCCTGTGGTCAGTCTTTTAAACAATATTTGAAGCTTTTCACAAAGTGCTGTTTAAGAGAAGTAAGAAACACAAAGTTTCAAATTGTTTTTCAGCAGTAACATTAAATAATTTGATTGAATAGGTTTTAAATCAATGGCAAAAACAACGAGATAATATTTGTATTCTAAACCATCATTACCACAGAATAAAGCATAATAAATTTACTGTAAATATCTATCAAATCCTTGTGACAAAAGTTCAAAATCATCCAGATCATAAAATAATTTTAGATCCTTAAACCTGGGCTGCTACTGCTGAGAAAGTGAGAGAAACAGAGAGACAGTGAGAGAGGGAGAGAGAGAGAGGACCCTAAAATATGCTGGTGGCATGAATGTTACCCCTTAGTTGTATTTTTACCCCCATGCTTAGCTAACATGCTATCAAGTCTCTGCTAATTTCCAAACATGTTTATCTATAATGGCAGAAATTCCTTTAATGATTACCAAACTAACAGTTGCTATTAATACATAATTGGCTATTTTTATTTAATACCTTAAATGACCATAGAGATAATTCAATTGTTTTGAGAGAGAAAAAACTATTCCAAGCCAAAATATGAATATTCTCTCTAATAAATAGTATTCCTGACTTTCTTCATTACTAAAGAATAAAAAGTGCATGAGCTCTAGTATTATATATTATTCCTATTTACCTACTATTCCTTACTTCCCAGAATGAACCTCCCAGAGCCTAATGAATGGTGAAAACTCTAGAGAAAGGAGATTTTATTAGTCAGGGTTTTCCAGAGAAACAAAACCAATATAAAAATTTGTTATAGGAATTGGTTCACGCAAGCTGGAGAACTAGAAAAACCAGTGGTTTAATTCAGCCCAAGTCCATAGGAATGAGAACCAGAAGCTCCAATGTCCAAAGGCAGGAAAAGATGGACTTTGCAGCTGGAGAAGAAAGAAAGATAATTCATCCCTCCTTCCCTTTTTTGTTCCATTCAAACTCTTAAGGGATTGGATGATACCAGTTCACATTGGTGAAGGTGGATCCCTTTACTCAGTGTATCACTTCAAAAGCTAATCTCCTTCAGAAGCACTCTCACAGACACACCAGAAATCATGTTTTACCGGCTATCTGGGCATCCCTTAGCCCAGACAAGTTGACACAAAATTAATTATCTCAGAGAAACTTATGTAATGTCAGAGAACTGTGTTTTCCCCATAGAAAAAAAACTTTTCCTAGATAAAAATATGGACCATGGTATAGATGGTTTCAGAGACATTTCCATGAGAGACCACTAAAGGTAGAATAGATGGAGCCACACCCTTTAGGACTCTGAAGAAATATCCTGAAAGGGCTCTTCTTTTTCTCTTAAAAATAATGCAGGGTTTCCCTGGTGGCGCAGTGGTTGAGAGTCCGCCTGCCGATGCGGGGTACACGGGTTCATGCTCCGGTCCGGGAGGATCCCACATGCCGCGGAGCGGCTGGGCCCGTGAGCCATGGCCGCTAAGCCTGCACATCCAGAGCCTGTGCTCCGCAGCGGGAGGGGCCACAGCAGTGAGAGGCCCACGTACCGCAAAAAATAATAATAATAAAAAAATAATGCAAACTTTTCATTCTATTAACTCTGGTAATATAATATAATATAATATAAATACTACAATATAATATATATACTACAATATAATATATACACTATTATATAACATAAATAACATAACATAAACAAACAGATTTCAAATTACTCATTCTCATGTGTTTTAGGTTTAGATGTAATGCTACTGTGACATGTTTACAAATTTTAGATGTTTGGTTCAATTAAAAAGATGAATAGTCTGTCATGTTCAATAATTGGGAAATCTCATAATACTGGTATTGTAATATTTCAGAAATATTACAGACTCTCCAAGTAATTGTAACCAAATGACAAATATTTTTCTTACTACTTTTTGATCTATAGGAAAAGAATTTCTAAAAAGAGATGCACAGAGTGATGCCAAAGTGTTGGCATGGGGCATACTTTCATGTTCCTCTTGATAGAAATCACAAATAGTGTATCTTCTTGCTGTGAGGTCAAAGGGCCCCTCATTCACAGTTTGGTCTTTCAAGGAAATAGTTCCAAATAAAGGTTTTCCAAGAAGAAACTTAACTGCTAATGGAATGAATTTAACTACAGATTTTATCATTTTTTATCTTCAAGAAACTAACAATCTTCCTTCTATTCTTGTGATCTGATTATAGAAAACATATTATCCAGAAAATAGCTTGCATTCAAGAAAATAAAATCGCAACACCTGGTTGAAAGTATCCTCATCAGTTAATTTAACATTAAAAATTGTGATATTTACTTGTCTTCAGAGACGTTATTATTCTAAAAGTAACTGAGACCAATAAGAGTTACTTACACTCATCTAAGTATATGGTTCAGAAACAGTTTAAATGTATTTATGCAATGGGTTGTGTAAACCTGATACTCAACATATTACAGTGCATAGTTTGATGCTATAATTGTTTTGACAAAGAATGAACAGTTAAGGACACTGGTGACAACAGAATAACTTTTCCTTGAGATTTGTCAGTTTATTCCTCTCACTTCAAATATATTTCTGTACTAAGATTACCAGATTTTGAATTTTCAAATAGTAACACCACACACACACACACACACACACAATTTTCAATCACTTGAGTCTTGTAAATTTTTTAAAAATTACTTTACGCCCCATAAAACATAAGATTGTCTGACATATTATATGCTATTTCACTTGCCCATTCTTGTGATGATTTTTTAACAAGATAAAAACTCAAATATTTTAACTGAATCTCTGGGTAAAATCAGTACTCCAGATAGATGCACCATTTTTATCCTTTGGCTTTGGACACTTCTTGATAAATCACTGTATCCCCCAGTTTAAGAAGCACAACCTGAGGTTATATTGAACTTTATTTTGGTAAAGTGCAAAGATTTCCCATTACAGAGTGGTCACTCCTACATATCAACAAGTATTTCAGAATTATAAACATCTTAGCAATTATGAATGGCACTAGTGTAAGGTTTGTAAGTGGACAATATGCACTTACGAAATGGAGTGGCAATTTCCAAAAATATGTTTTGGTCAATAATTGCAATGAAAACAGAAATTTGTTTTGGTATGTGTAGTTATTGAGCTATATTAGGAGGAGTGCCAACAGAGTCCTAAATTGTTCTAAACATAACTTCAGAATAGCTGGTACGTCGATGAGAGCTATTTAATGACTGATTGACCTTCCACTTAATCAGTGAATGAATTATGTTGTGAGTTAGTAATATATTTGTTATGATATACATAGGGAGGGTTTAATAGACAGGAAATATTTTGTTGTACAATTCAGTACAAAATTTCAGTCAAACTAAAGGTTATAAAGTCATATTCCTCAAATTTTCTTGGGCCATGACTTTTTATAAGAAAAAAAAATCACATGCTTTATGTGTTGTTTGATTCTTAAAATTGTATAAGATATTGTGAACAAAAATATATATTTTATTTAGATATGTTTATTTATAAATTACATTGTAATTTATAATTTATTAGCTTAGTTTATTTAGCTATATTGTTAAAATGTAAGATTACCCATGCCTCCTCATGCTTTTAACTCATTCTACTTTCTTTCCACAGCTCTTAGATTTGTTATGGTTTGCAGGTTTTCAAAAAGGATTTCAGGAGTGGAAAAGGAGAAATAAACATAAAAGCAGTTCCTAGAGGGAAGCTAGGTGGAAATTACTTTTTTTTCCATGTATTTGGGAATCATTTTTTTTTTTTAATTTGGGCATTACAGGCAAAAATGTCAGTATATTTCCAAATATAATTGTTTGAGAGATAATGGTACATATTTTACCTTTATTGTGAAGATTTTAGTTCATATATTTTAAAATGCATCTCACAAATAAATAAAAGAATGCAGTCTCAAAGTAAAAATAGATGTAATGTACATACACAACAAATCCTACAAAATAAACTTTCCGCAAAATCATATCTGATGAAGTTTCTAACTGCCAATGTATAGAAATGTGTAGAAAAATAGAGAAGACCAAGGAAGATGTTAAATTATGAAGCCAATGCGATGAAATTAGTAACTCTGAGTTTGAGGAAATCCCATAGGGCAGTTAGTTAGAGGAAAATAATTTCTGGGGCAAGGGGGGAAGATGGAGATAGAAGCTACAGATTAGAAAACAATTAAATAATTTAAATACATATGAATAAATTGTAACATATGGGGCTTAATTTGTCCTTGACTTGTATAAATGGTAGAAAAAATAAAGGACAATCTTGGTAATATGAAAACTAACTGGGCATTTTATTATTGTCATTAATCTTATGGTTATGTTTTCAAAATAGTCATTTTAGCAATATATACTTAAACATTTGCTGATGAAATAATGTGCTATCTAAAATTTACATTAAAAAAATTGGGGGATGTTGGAGATATAGGAGGCTTTGTTGTTAGACTATACAAAATTAAAATGAATCCATCGGGATTCGTTATACTAGTATTCCTACTTTATGTGTGTGAAATTTTCCATAATGAAAGAAAATTTTTGAAGTTAGATTTAGAGACATCGACTCAACTCAGATAATTGTAGAAAATGAAAAATTTTGAGGGTCACAGATAAATTTATTGGTGATAAAAATATAGCGAGTCCAGATACGATTAATGTTTTGAGGCATACTTTGAAGAAAATCAAATCAAGTAAGTTAACTTTTTAAAAATATGTACTTAATCTTAAAGTAAAATACATTTTTGTTTCCTCTGGCAAAAGCATATGAAAATCTTTTGGTAGAAGTAGCAGTTAAGGGTTGTGGGAAGCATCTTGAATGTTCCTAAGATGATAATCTTGCCTTTCTGTTTTGTATACTCGCAGTTGACACATTGCTCCCCAACGGGCCTGAGGACTGCACTCTGCCTAATCTCCCACACATACTTTCCTCACTGAACAAACCTTCCTTGGCATAGCTTTTACTTTCTCAAAGAAGCTGGCCACCTTGTTTGCAGGCATGTGTCTTGTGGGCAACTTTTATTTGAATAAATATATTATGTTCAGTATTGAAAAGTGAGGTATTTTCATTAAAACCCCATTTTAAATATATCACAGGCCAGCAAAAATTGTCCTAAGTGTTGCCTTGAAAACTTCGGGTTATAACTAAATTAGGAAGTCCCATCTGACTTTAGCTGTAATATATGCAGCAACAGGATAGCAGGAATTTTTTCTTTTTTCAGTCAGTTTCAAGCCTTTGGTAATGCCAGATTTCACTCCCTAAGAAGTGATCAAAGTTGCAGAATTTGGCTTATTTGATTACTAAATAAATCACTAAAGATGAGGCTAATTATAAAAAATCATTGCCATAATATGTGGCCAAATATATTTATAATCTTAACAGACTGGAAATAAAGAAATTTTAATCAAGAAATATTAAAAATATGTGATAAATAAATAGACATTTTGCTATTGCATTTTCTCCTGGGGTTTCCTCTGAATGTTCTTAAAGTTGTTTAAGAGAAAACTCATAAATTTCCTAGGGGATACAATTCCAAAATGTATCACTAATCTTATTATTAGTAATATGATCATTGCATTTCAGATTAAGATAGGTTTAAGTCATTTTGCTTTAATGTCAGCCTATCAATTTTTTAGCACCATATGAGCATTATGTAATTACAGTGAATGATACAATTATGTGATATGAAATGCCTTGGTAGGTTTTACATCTGAAAATGGAATGATTTAATTTGAATTGATTGTTGTTTATATGCCACTTAACTACATGCATGAGCTGATCACATCATAAAGAAAAACTACTTTCCATGGCCTCAATTAAAGAACATTTAGTTTGATATCCAAGGAGCAGTATGCCAAATTTAAAATTCTGGCCTTTAATCCAACATTTGTAAAATATGTATCTTGATTCCCTGACACAGTTTCTCTATTATTCAAATGAGGATAAAAGTTTAATGACACTTATATGTCATATCAAAATATTAAAAGTGACCATAGAAAGAGAAAAGAACATTTTGGAGCTATGGCTGTAAATTCTAGAAATACTATTTTCTTAATACCTTGCTAAATTTGAATATGTTTACCCTCTGGTCTCAAAAGTCACTAATGATAGTCTAATTGCCATATTCAATATTTTCTCTGTTAATTTTCTTAGAATCCTCCCTGCCAGAATTTGCCATGTAGGCTTCCACTCAGGGAAATTCTCTTTCCCTAGATTCACATTGTCTTTTTCTATTCCTAACTCCCTATTGGCAACTTCATTTTATTTCAGCTAAAATGTCTTAAACACCTAGGATACTGTGCCAGCCATGTGGGTATATATTATTTAGGATTCTAACTAATGTGCCCACAGTCTCTATATGGAAGTAAGAGACAGCTCAGAGCAGCTCTTTGTAGTAGGCATTGCTTTCATCTGTCCTTTCCTGCCTCCCGCTCTCTGGATATGAGCATTTGCCAGGTTTCTGTTTCTGATAAACATTTTTCTCCCTCAGAGATCCAACCAATCTTAAAATATTTACTATCACAATCAAGAGGATGAGTTTCAAAACTACTCTTTAAACTTGACGTCTCACCTAAACTTTCACTTCATTTTCAACTGGTTTCAAGGCATATTTCCATATGAACATTTTTTAGTACCTTCAATTACAACATATCTAAACTGGAACTCATCATTCACTCCCCAACTCATGCCTATCCTTCTAATATTCCAAATTAAACACATTTTAATCAGTCACCAGAAAACTTTATTCCTTAATCATTACCTCTCCTTCATCTCCCATAGCAAATAAGATATTATAAACCAAAGTATTCTCTTTTTATGACCACCCCCGATGATTTCTGCTTCTAATTCCCAGTGTTACAAATTTAGCTCAGGACTCCCACTTTATACATTCAGTTTATTGAAGTAGATCCCAACTTTATGGCCCTGGCCTGTTCTTTCTTCTTGGTCAACCCATTGTGAATACATTTTTTTAGGATAGTTTTTCACAAAATAATTTTGTATTACTTTCCTTAATTAAAAAACCTCGGTAGTGGTTCTAATACCTTAGGAGTAAACTTTGTCTTTTGCATGCTTGAAATTCTACCCTTGCTTACAGGAAACCTTCAAATCCTTTGCAAATGTTATAACCATTCCTCAATATGAATCCTTTAATCCCAACTTGATCAAATAAAAAGCTTAAACAAAAAAGAGCAAATACCTAGATGTTGTATTAACCATGAATCAAAGTGGTCATATGGAAAGCTAGATGATACATATGAAAGTGTAAATTAGGAATGATTTACATAGGGTATTGACTGTAAGCACAAGATTCATTTATATTATATTTCAAGCCATGAATCTGAACCTTGAAAGAAGAGAAAGAGAAAATCAGCCTGAAAGCATAATAACCTTGAATAATAGCTAGAAATTCCAGTTGTGGTAGATTAGGATTGAGCAACACATGTGCAAAATTATCTAAAGTTTTAGTCAAGTAGCCAAAGAGAAGTAAAGGTATCATGGAATAAGAACATGACCAGGGTAGGTTTAAGAGTAACAGAGCAGGAAGAGTGAATTAAGTTGGTATGGATGAACATAGACATGAGAGTCTGTCTGAGAATTAGGACCAGGTAATCAATGAGTCTAAAAAAAGAAAAAAACGGAAAGGCAAATAAAAACAGACATGAACTTACAAATGGTCAGAAAAACAGTATTTGAAATGTAGAATGTAATCTAAAGTTGCCCACACTACTGATTCTGTACTGTGGCAGGCACTGCCTTTGACATCAAGAGAAATTTGGTTTAGAATCCAATTTCTTCTATCTCCTATTTACACCAGATTTATGTTCTGCATGTAAAATGCTAGTACTGGACACAAATCATTAATAAATAGGGGTTGTAAATATTATTTCCCCCTACATGTCTTAATGGGAAGACTTTCAATATTTAGATACACTTTTGCCTTCTGTGGCATCACTTTTGCCACACAGAAGTAGTCATAAAACTATGTGCCAAAAACATTAAAACTAATTGCCTGAAAGTAATCGCAATATTGTTCTTATTTGGGGTAAATAATGATGTAATAAAGTCATCCTTCAGCTAATCAGGAAATCTTGTTACATTATGGAAGATGTGTTCCCTCATTCTGCTGTGTACCTAAAATGATGGATCCCTTAATGCCTGTACATTTATGTCAACTGGTTACATGACAAAAATCGTATAACGCTTTCCTCTTGGACCTCAAGAAATCCAGCTATTGTGACTGCCATATATAAGACCATGGAAGCTGTCAGCTCTTCGTAGTTTAATTCAAAACCACCACATTCTTAAAGGAATTTTTTCATAAATAACTTTTTTTTCTTTTAAGCTTTATAATATAATCCAAATATACTATTGAAAACCAAATTATAAATAGGTAAAGAGCTCCAGTGTTTACACATATATACTTAAAATAGCTTGATATTATGTTCTAAAATTTGAAAGTGAGCCATAACTTAGGTTTAAGTGGGGTCTTCTTACTTTTTAACATAACTACCTATTATTCTTATCACACAGGAGAAGATCTGACTTGGCAATGGTACATTAAAAAAAACCTAAAAACTTATTTTTATCCCAAATGGCAATTAAATGGCATGTTTACTAATGAAGCTTTTACAAGTTTTGTTTCTTGTTCTTCCATTTTCCTGAGGAAATCAACACCAAAGAGAAGAAAGACAAAACATTTCAAATATTACACAGATTAAAGAGAACACAAGACTGAATACACATGTTCTTCCAAAAAACAGCATTTCTAAACTGAGCACCCATTTGCTGATTCTGTCCCACATCCATTACTTCACCCATTTGTTAATTCATTTATTTCTTTAATTTTTAATATTAAAGTGTTTGGATATTTAAGTTTTATCTTGAAATTTTGTTAAATATGAATATCATTAAAAATATAAATAAAATTTTATATACAAATTTATTTTTATATAAATAAAATATATAACCAGTAGATAGGAAGGAATAAAAATTAAAACCTTTGATTATTCCTGTCTCCCCACCACCTCCCCCAAAAGTGGTAGGAAAGAAAAGAAAAGAAAGTTGAAAAAAGAGATTGAACTGAATAAAGGGAAAGTACAAAAATGTGTTAAAAGTAAATCTTATTACACTGGTAATCATAATAACAATGTAAATCAGAGGGTGAGCATTTGGCTGCAAAATAGCAATTTGAACTAATCTTATTAATTTAAAGACATAGATCTGCAGACAAGATAAATTAGAATTAATAAATACAAACCGTTTACAATGACACAAATAAAATATAAATTCTCAGAAACTTTTAAAGTAAAAGATAGGCAAATTTACTGAATTAAAATAGCAGGTACTTCCCTGGTGGCACAGTTGTTAAGAGTCCTCCTGTCAATGCAGGGGACACGGTTTCGAGCCCTGGTCGGGGAAGATCCCACATGCCATGGAGCAACTAAGCCCGTGCACCACAACTTCTGAGCTTGTGCTCTAGAGCCTGCGACCACAACTATTGAGCCCATGTGCAGGAACTACTGAAGCCCGCACACCTAGAGCCCATGATCTGCAACAAAAGAAGCCACCACAATGAGAAGCCCACGTACCACAACAAAGAGTAACCCCCACTCACCACAACTAGAGAAAGCCCGCGTGCAGCAAAGAAGACCCAACACAGCCAAAAATAAATAAATACATAAATTTAAAATAAAATAAAAGTCTCTCAGGAGGATGCTGGACTGTTGATGAATAGCAAAATATTGATATTATCTGTTTCCTTATCTATTTATAACATATTTTCATTATTTGAGATTTTTAAAAAAATTATCTTTACATAATAACAAAAAAAATTCACCAGGGAGTTTGAGCAATTCTACACTTGTCTGCTATTCATAAAGTAGCCCACAATATGTAAAGCTAAACTTGGCAGAATTCGATCTCTACAGTTTCATGGGATATTTTAACACACATTTTATAGTAATGGATAGCACCAAAAAAATGAGTATGTAATTATCTAAACCCTACAGTTAATTAGGTAAGGGAGACAAATTGGCAAAACATTATTATTAAAGCTAGAGATAGCTACCTGATAGGGTTCATTATTCTAAACTTTTAATATACAAATAATCTTTTGCAATAGGGATTGACCATACATAGCAAAGTGGTTCATCAATTTATATATAAAGCATCTATCAGTCAAATAATAAACTATATAAACACAATCAGATGAATCATTGGTTTGATACTGAGAGCAGCATTCATTTCAGGATTTTCCATTTCTTACTTTTTGGCATATATGACTTGGTTTTAGACTGATATACTGATGTCTTTTCAAAGATTTGTAAAAATCCATGTTGTGGGATTCGAAGAAGATATGGAAATACGCCTAATAAAGACAATTATCCCTGAAATGTTTCAAGAGGCAATAGAAGCATATCAAGAGGGCATTAAATACATCCATGATTTCCTGGTGATAAAGCTTCTGTTACATTGTTATTGAACACTGTGATAATGACAGCAGGAGAAATGCTTTTAAAAAGTTGGACAGAAATACAGATGGCTTCTCACTAAGTCATTTTGTATTCCTCACTAGTCTATCTAGTTCAATCATTATTTCATATAGAGCTTACACAGGTAATTAATCATTTTCTTATATTTGAATTTATTACCATTTGGATATGGTGGAGTTAATGATGCAATAACAAAAAGAGACTAAAATCATTTCAATTTATAAGATTTTTTGAACAATAAATTTAGTCACTCACTACCATTGTTGCTTCAAAAATATTTCATGAAGTTGTAATATCCCTTTTATGCAGAAATGTAACATTCTGCGTGAAATATATGTAATATTCTTTTAAACAGAAAAGAGGAGGATTCCTTTAATGATAGTAGCCTAGAATCCGTTAATCTGTATGTTAACCATACAGATTAACATTTTATTTTCAAATGATTGGCTTAGGTTATATAAACTTCTGTATTATGTATATGCACACACACAATTTTTAATTCATATGCAAATAGTGCACTATTTTAGGATAAATGGGTAAAAAAAGTAAATTAAGGAGATATTTGATATATTTCCTTCTAGAAACATTATGTGTATGCTTATTTATTTGTATGTATGCATATATGTGTACATACATGTAATTTAAATATGTGTCATGCTGATTATTTTGTTACACGTATTCTACTAATATATGTATTATCGATGCTGTTCTATGTTATTATATATCCTTATTCTACATAGTTTAATAGCTATTGAATGTTTCCTTATAGTATTTTCTATGAGTGGTAATTAAAAGTAGATGTTTTCTGCTACCACCAACCCATACGCTCTCTAGTCCAGAGGTAATCCTTTTTAAGTATTTCTCCTTATTGTTCTTTTGACGTGTGGTGGAGATTATTTGCTACTTACCCCAATGTGTGTTCTCACCATCTTCTGGCTTATTCTCAGTTAGATCTATTGCCAAAGAATAAAGATTATATTTTGTAATTTGTCTTACATGGAGGAGTTCATTTAATTAAAATTTGTCCTCTGAAATACAAGCAGAAATTTATGTGATAATTCAGAGAAATGTTCTTAGTGAGAAGAGACAAACTCATCTCCTGTCTCTTCCATTTTCTTATAAACATAAATTCAAAAATAATACTCGGATATTATCATACTCATTATACTAAAAAAGCATTTTGTTCTTAATTTTGTTTTTACTTTTTATAAAAGTGGTAAATCTAAAAAAATAAAAACAGAGATTAATAAAATGAAAATAGATGTGCCAAAGAAAAGATGCCAAAATTTGTTTGAAATAACATTATTAAAATTGATCAATGCCTACCAATATTGATACAAGAGAAAAAAGATAAATTACTTAACATTAAGGATGATCTCACTCTAATATCACTGCAAATCTTCAGACATCAAAAAGATATTTAGAAAGGACATCATAAATGTATGGCGAAATTTTGACAATGTGGAAGAGATGGACAAATACCTGGAAAAATACATCTTAATAAGGATGACAAAAGAAGAAATGGCAAATTAGGATAGTCTGATATCTATTAAAGAAATCGAATCTGCTGTTTAGAACCTTCCACAAAAAGATAAAAAATGAAAATAAAGAAAGCAAAAAGAAATTGAAATTCACAGGCACAGACAGATTCAATTATACCTCTTCCAAACTAGTGAACTTTCCAAGTTTTCTCAGAGCAATGGGAGAAGAGTTTAAGTTGTTTACCTCATGTGCTTGTAAACCAGTTATAGAAGTAATAACTGGGAGAGAAATTGTTCTGTAGTCTTTATATATAAACTTTTATGAGAATTTTCCAGGCTTGCTACATTGCAATCTCTTCTCTAAAAAATATAAGAAGACGGTCTTTACATGCTCAAAAGGAAAAAGGAAAAAAATATAATATGATAGCACTGTCAATCATTCAATTGAAGGAGCCTGGTCACCACAAGAGAGAAAAAAAATAGTAACCCAATTGTTTGCAGAGAATTTGACAACAGTTGAACTTATTTATCTCTGCTTTCCATAGGTAGAAGAAAGTGGGGGATAAATAGGCTTTTGTGATTCTCCTGTAACTTCAAGGCCTGAAAAAAGACAGAGGGCTGAAAATCCATTGCAGTTAAAATCTGATTAAATACTTAATTCTTTCTTAAGTAGAAAATAAAGCTTTTGGAAAAAACTTTCTAATCTCTCTCTTGGATTTCCAACTTTTCAGCCACTGGCTTATGAAAAGCCTTTAATTAATTTTCAAACTAGACAGGACATTTACACAAACATTTGCTAAAAATAAACAACAGATGTGACTTGTACTGAGGTCACATTAATGGAGATGGAAAATAAAGTGTATTTGGAGGATGTTTTAGAGGATAAGACAGCAGGTCTAGCTAGAAATTTGGATGTGAAAGTTGAAAGCAAGAGAGGAATACAGGGTTCCACTTAAGTTTTTCACTTTTCTTAAGGTCACCCTTTCTATTTTTCCTCATTCATCTGGGTCTTCACACACCATCTCTCCACATCAGTCTGTTCTTTGAAGCAAACAACAGAAAATAACTCTTCCATATTTATACAGAGCACAAGTTTGTTGAGTGAGTATTTGACGACTAACAGTGTCACTGGAGAGGTGGTAAACCAAATTTGGGGATGGTCAGAAACAAGAAACATGAGGGAGCTGCTGGACTCATGAAAATGGGATGCCAGAATCAGGCCCGTGAGGACAGAGCTGGCCTGCTGCAGCTGGTACTGCTTTATTTGCTGCTTCAGGAGAGCGAACGCTTTGACTTGCACAGTGAGATATGGGCTTTTCCTCTTTGCAAGACTCATTTGTTGAAAAATTGCCCAGTGAAAGAAAGGGCTTCAGATGCTCCAGGGTCAAAAGTTGAAAAATATTCACAAGACTCCTTTACTTACTTACTATTTAAGTAGTGGTGTTGATCAGAACATCACTTTTAGACTGTATCTCTTTTTCCTTCTTCATCTTGTTTTCTTATACACATTTATGACTTCTAATGCCTATATGCTGAAAACTCTACAGCTCTTATTCAAACAGCTCTTTCTGAATACCTGCAAAGTATTAGTCTACAAGCCTTTAAATAGACATAGAAGTAGACGACAAATAGTCTCTGCCATTTAGAGTGATGGGAAGACAAAAGACCAAAAATACAATTATTAGAAGAAGTAATGGTAACTGTTATGTGTTCAACAGGACCATGGAAATACAGAGAAGGGACTTTTAGCCCATATTCAGAGAAAGGACAACTCACTCAAGAAAGATGACACTAAAGTGAATCTAGAAGGATACATAGAGTTACCCAAGTAAAGAAGGGATAACAGATTTTCCAACCTTAATCTAATCTTTAAGAAGTTAAAACTTAACAGGAGAGGTTGGTTAAAAAGTCGGGCATTTGAAAGAGCATGGTATGATTGAATAACTGCAAGATAACTATGTCAAGAACATTAATGCTTGCACATGGTGGCAGAGTGGGCCTTCTGTGACATGTTAAAGTGTTCAAAGGTTACACAAAGGAGGTGTTGGCAGCTCTATAGCAGAAGGATTGGAGGAAACAAACTGGAGTCAAGGAGACCAGATAGGAGGATATCGTACAATGTAAGCAGGAAAGTCAAGTTTCAACTCCAACTATGTCTGGTTCGAAAAAGATTTTCACTCTCCCCTGTACACCTTCAGTTTTATTTTTATTTAAAACAATAAACTTATTGCCTTGGACACACTAAAAGACATAATTTATATGTTTAATTCTGAACTCAATAAAACTACAGACCAATTATATTTAGTTTTATATGTCCAGATATGTGAAAAGTTAGAAGCCATTCTTGTGTCTTCTGTCCACATCGATCCTGCCCTACTATTTTGGACACCAAATCTCATTCCTGCTTTCCGGCCAAGACCAGGTGCCATGTACTTCATGATCCCTGCTTTTACTTCCCAACAGAGAATGACTTTCCAAACTGAATACACACAAGAATTTTTTCTAAAATTTTTAATGGCAATAGTGACCATATTTTTGTTTATAAATCTGTCTTATGTGTATTATTCTATTAATTTCTTTTTTTAATCTTTATTGGAGTATAATTGCTTTACAATGGTGTGTTAGTTTCTGCTTTATAACAAAGTGAATCAGCTATACATATACATATATCCTCATACCTCCTCCCTCTTACGTCTGCCGCCCATCCCTCTAGGTGGTCAAAAAGCACTGAACTGATCTCCCTATGCTATGAGGCTGCTTCTCACTAGCTATCTATTTTATATTTGGTAGTTTATATAAGTCCATGCCACTCTCTCACTATGTCCCAGAAATACACTTCCCCTTCCCCGTGTCCTCAAGTCCATTCTCTACCTCTGTGTCTTTACTCCTGTCCTGCCCCTAGGTTCTTCAGAACCTTTTTTTTTTTTTTTTAGATTCCATATATATGGGTTAACATACGGTATTTTTCTTTTTCTTACTTACTTCACTCTGCATGACCGTCTCTAGGTCCATCCACCTCACTACAAATAACTCAATTTCATTTTTTTATAGCTAATATTCCATTGTATATATGTGACACATCTTCTTTATCCATTCATCTGTCAATGGACACTTAGGATGCTTCCATGTCCTGGCTATTGTAAATAGAGCTGCAGTGAATATTTTGGTACATGATTCTTTTTGAATTATGGTTTTCTCAGGGTATATGCTCAGTAGTGAGATTGCTGGGTCTATGGTAGTTTTATTTTTATTTTTTTAAGGAAGTTCCATACTGTTCTCCAGAGTGGCTGTATCAATTTACATTCCCACCAACAGTGCAAGAGGGTTCCCTTTCTCCACACCCTCTCCAGCATTTATTCTTTGTAGATATTTAAAGATGGCCATTCTCCCTGGTGTGAGCTGATACCTCACTGTAGTTTTGATTTGCATTTCTCTAATGATTAGTGATGTTGAGCATCCTTTCATGTGTTTGCTGGCAATCTGTATATCTTCTTTGGAGAAATGTTTATTTAGGTTTTCTGCCCATTTCTGGATTGGGTTCTTTGCTTTTTGATATTGAGCTGCATGAGCTGCTTGTAAATTTTAGAGATTAATCCTTTGTCAGTTGCTTCATTTGCAAATATTTTCTCCCATACTTAGGGTTGTCTTTTCGTCTTGTTTATGGTTTCTTTGCTGTGCAAAAGCTTTTAAGTTTCATTAGGTCCCATTTGTTTATTTTTGGTTTTATTTCCATTTCACTAGGAGGTGGGTCCAAAAGGATCTTGCTGTGATTTATGTCATGGAGTGTTCTGCCTATGTTTTTCTCTAAGGGTTTTATAGTGTCTAATCTTACATTTAGGTTTTTAATCCATTTTGAGTGTATTTTTGTGTATGGTGTTAGGGAGTGTTCTAATTTCATCCTTTAACATGTAGCTGTCCAGTTTTACCAACATCACTTATTGAAGAGGCTGCCTTTTCTCCATTGTATATAGTCTTGCCTCCTTTATCAAAGATAAGGTGACCATATGTATGTGGATTTATCTGTGGGCTTTCTATCCTGTTCCATTGATCTATCTTTCTGTTTTTGTGCCAGTAGCATACTGTCTTGATTACTGTAGCTTTGTAGTATAGTCTGAAGTCAGGGAGCCTGATTCCTCCAGCTCCGTTTTCCTTTCTCAAGACTGCTTTGGCTATTTGTGGTCTTTTGTGTTTCCATACAAATTGTGAAATTTTTGGTTCTAGTTCTGTGAAAAATGCCATTGGTAGTTTCATACGGATTGCATTGAATCTGTAGATTGCTTTGGGTAGTAGAGTCATTTTCACAATGTTGATTCTTCCAGCCCAAGAATATAGTATATCTCTCCTCTGTTTGTATCATCTTTCATTTTTTTCATCACTGTCTTAGAGTTTTCTGCATACAGGTCTATTGTCTCCTTAGGTAGGTTTAGCCCTAGGTATTTTATTCTTTTTGTTGCAATGGTAAATGGAAGTGTTTCCTTAATTTCTTTTTCAGATTTTTCATCATTAGTGTATAGCAGTGCCAGAGACTTCTGTGCATTAATTTTGTATCCTGTTATTTTATCCAATTCATTGATTAGTTCTGGAAGTTTTCTGGTAGCATCTTTAGGATTCCCTATGTATAGTATCATGTCATCTGCAAACAGTGACAGCTTTATTTCTTCTTTTCCAATTTGTATTCCTTTTATTTCTTTATCTTCTCTGATTGCTGTGGCTAAAACTTCCAAAATTATGTTGAATCATAGTGGTGAGAGTGGACAACTTTGTCTTGTTCTTGATCTTAGTGGAAATGGTTTCAGTTTTTCACCATTGAGAGCAATGTTGGCTGTGGGTTTGTCATTTATGGCCATTATTATGTTGAGGTAAGTTCCCTCTATGCTTACTTTCAGGAGGGTTTTTATCATAAATGGGTGTTGAATTTTGTCAAAAGTTTTTCTGCATCTATTGAGATGATCATATGGTTTTTCTCCTTCAATTTGTTAATATGGTGTATCACATTGATTGATTTGCATATACTGAATAATCCTTGCATTCCTGGGATAAACCCCACTTGATCATTGTGTATAATCCTTTTAACGTGCTGTTGGATTCTGTTTGCTAGCATTTTGTTGAGGATTTTTGTATCTATGTTCATCAATGATATTGGCCTGTAATTTTCTTTCTTTGTGACATCTTTGTCTGGTTTTGGAATCAGGGTGATGGTGGCCTCATAGAATGAGTTGGGAGTGTTCCTCTCTCTGCTATATTTTGGAAGAGTTTGAGTAGGATAGGTGTTAACTCTACTCTAAATGCTTGATAGTGAGGTCACCTGGTCCTGGGCTTTTTTTTGTTGGAAAATTTCTAATCACAGTCTCAATTTCAGTGCTTGTGATTGGTCTGTTTATATTTTCTATTTCTTCCTAGATAAGTCTTGGAAGGTTGTACATTTCTAAGAATTTGTTCGTTTCTTCCAGGTTGTCCATTTTATTGGCATATAGCTTCTTGTAGTAATCCCTCATGATCCTTTGTATTTCTGCAGCGTCAGTTGTGACTTCTCCTTTTTCATTTCTAATTCTATTTATTTGAATCTTCTCCCTTTTTTTCTTGATGAGACTGGTTAACGGTTTATCAATTTTGTTTATCTTCTCAAAGAACGAGCTTTTAGTGTTATTGATCTTTGCTATTGTTTCCTTCATTTCTTTTTCATTTAGTTCTGATCTGATATTTATGATTTCTTTCCTTCTGCTAACTTTGGGGTTTTTTTGTTATTCTTTCTCTAATTGCTTTAGGTATAAAGTTAGGTTGTTTATTTGAGATGTTTCTTGTTTCTTGAGGTAGGATTGTATTGCTATAAACTTCCCTCTTAGAACTGCTTTTGCTGCATCCCATGGGTTTTGGGGCATGGTGTTTTCAATGTCATTTGTTTCTAGGTATTTTTGATTTCCTCTTTGATTTCTTCAGTGATCTCTTGGTTATTTAATAGTATATTGTTTAGCCTCCATGCGTTTGTATTTTTTACAGGTTTTTCCCTGTAATTGATATCTAGTCTCATAGTGTTGTGGTCGGAAAAGATACTTGATATGATTTCAATTTTCTTAAATTTACCAAGGCTTGATTTGTGACCCAAGATATGATCTATCCTGGAGAATGTTCCATGAGCGCTTGAGAAAAAAGTGTATTCTGTTGCTTTTGGATCAAATGTCGTATAAATATCAATTAAGTCCATCTTGTTTAATTTATCATTTAAAGCCTGTGATTTCTTATTTATTTTCATTTTGGTTGATCTGTCCATTAAATGGGGTGTTAAAGTTCTCTACTATGATTGTGTTGCTATTGATTTCCCCTTTTATGGCTGTTAGCATTTGCTTTATGTATTGAGGTGCTCTTACATTGGGTGTATAAATATTTACAATTGTTATATCTTCTTCTTGGATTGATCCCTTGATCATTATGTAGTGTTCTTCTTTGTCTCTTGTAGTAGTCTTTATTTTAAAGTCTATTTTGTCTGATATGAGAATTGTTTCTCCAGCTTTCTTTTGATTTCCATTTGTATGGAATATCTTTTTCCATCTGTTCACTTTCAGTCTTTATGTGTCCCTAGGTTTGAAGTGGGTCTCTTTTAGACAGCATATATACAGGTCTTGTTTTTGTATACATTCAACCAGTCTATGTCTTTTGGTGGGAACATTTGATCCACTTACATTTAAGGTAGTTATCGGTATGTATGCACCTATTACCATTTTCTAATTGTTTTGGGTTTGTTATTGTAGGTCTTTTCCTTCTCTTGTGTTTCCTGCCTAGAAAAGTTCCTTTAGCATTTGTTGTAAAGCTGTTTTGGTTGTGTTGAATTCTCTTAGCTCTTGCTTGACTGTAAAGGTTTTAATTTCTCCGTCGAATCTGAATGAGATCCTTACTGGTTAGAGTAATCTTGGTTTTAGGTTTTTCCCTTTCATCACTTTAAATATGTCCTGTCACTCCCTTCTGGCTTGCAGAGTTTCTGCTGAAAGACCAGCTCTTAACCTTATTGGGATTCCTTTGTATGTTGTTGTTTTTCCCTTGCTGCTTTTACTATTTTTTCTTTGTATTTATTTTTTGATAGTTTGATTAATATGTGTCCGGTGTGTTTCTCCTCGGATTTTTCCTGTATGAGACTCTCAGAGCTTCCTGGATTTGATTTACAGTTTCCTTTCCCAATTTTTCAACTATAATCTCTTCAAATATTTTCTCAGTCCCTTTCTTTTTCTCTTCTTCTTCTGGGACCCATATAATTCAAATGTTGGTATGTTAATGTTGCCCCAGAGGTCTCTGAGATTGTCCTCAATTCTTTTCATTCTTTTTTCTTTATTCTGCTCTGCAGTAGTTATTTTCACTATGGTTTTATCTTCCAGGTCACTTATCTATTCTTCTGTCTCAGTTATTCTGCTATTGATTCCTTCTAGAGAGTTTTTAATTTCATTTGTTTTGTTGTTCATCATTGTTTGTTTGCTCTTTAGTTTTTCTAGGTCCTTGTTAAACGTTTCTTGTATTTTCTCCATTCTAAGATTTTGGATCACCTTTATTATCATTACTCTGAATACTTTTTCATGTAGACTGCCTATTTCCTCTTCATTTGTTTGGTCTATATTCTATTAATTTTTTAAGGGTAAGATTCTTGTGGGAATAGTCAGTGTATATAACAGACTGCCTTGGGCAGAATCTAGTTCCATGCTTTGGATTCTGAAAAATATTTTGAGAAATTTATAGAAAAAAAGAATGAATTAATAACTGAATGTACATGCCGTAAAACTTCTTTGTAATAAAAAATGAAAATTTATAACAATTGATTATAGTAGGCCATTGAGGTTAGGGTTTTGAGAAGCCAACGTTGAGTCAAAGTTAGTAGGGCAAAAGGTTTATTGAGGAGTTAACTTCTGAAAGGAGAAAAGGGGGGCAGCAATTTCAACAGAGGTACTGTCAACCAAGAAATAAACCTAACTGTGTATCTAGCAACCCAACCATGAGCTCTAAAGAAAAGACCTTTTGAGGAGTCTTGTGTTGGGTAGAATGACTATGCCACTGAACTGATTCCTTGCTCAACTATTGCAAGGGTGTCACCCACACATGAGCTTGAATTTGGCTGCTACCAACATGATCAGCTTTTGATTAGAGGGATACCCCTGGAAGAGTGTGGCTTCATCTTGAATACTGAAGCATTCCCTGATGAAACTAAGAGCTAGAAACTGTCATCTAAGCATATTTCTTGTGGTTGAGCAGTAAGTCTTTAATTATGCAACACAGATCCACTTTTCCATGCATATTTTAAAAACAACTCCTCCAGAGTGAACTATTCATTCTGAAGGAAGATCTGTCTGGTATACTTATTCATCCAAATTTTGCTCACCCTCTGTTACCATCTCAGTTGGTTTTTCTGATGGTGTAAAAACACCCTTCATTCCTGAGATGGCTGAGCTCCTGATATTCTTCAACTTCCCAGAGAGAGAGCTGCTGCCTTTGTTCATTCACGTTTGGGCAGGGAGCACCAATAGGAACCCAAATTCATCAGCTGAATGAACTGCCTATCAGTACTCTTCATATTTGATCTACATATTTAGGACATATCATCACTAACTTGGAATTTTACAATTATTTTCCTAAATACACAGAAGTAAATGAACCTTTACTTTTTCAATAAAGCACATGCACAACATTTCCTAAATGCGTCTCTACTTCTTTTTCTCTCAGAACTTTGACTTTATCCTAATTTGAGATTTATTATAACCATAGCAAAATACTACCACTGTTTCGTTGACCCAATCAAAATCTTGGCATCAATTCATCTTAGACAGCATATATAAAACAAAACCATCACCTTGATGGAAAGATCATATTTAAGCCTGTATGGAAACCACCTTTAGAAAATTTATTATGACTATGATTTTGTCTTATATAGAAAAAATTCCATGGGTTTGTGGGAGTAACTAGGTGGACTAGGAAGGAAACTAAGGCAAGTTACAGCCACCGTGTGTAATCAAGCAACCTGCAGGAGGCTGCCCGGGAGGCAGCTGAGCTACTGCTTTGTGCCGTGGAGGTCTCACAGCGTTGTATTCCCATTACTATTCCCACCACATACAAACATGAAGATAATTGGATCTCACACACAACTTTCTAGTCCAAGTTTCCTTATATGCAGAATATGGTTATTGGTTCTATGTTTTCTCACAGAGCTGCTTTGCTCATTAATGAGATCATGACTACAGCTTCGAGTTCTTTGAACTAAGGAACTCTACAAATAAAAGACCCTATTATTTCACCACTCTTGTTACTCACTAAAGAAACGGTCCCTGAAAAAACAGCCTTTCACTTGCTCTGTGTGTAAAATCTCCGTTGCCTGCAATGGGAGGGTTTGTGTGGCATAATTACAGGAATCTGCCTGTTCTGCAGAGTATTGTACAGTAGCGTTCCAAAACATTTCTAAAGAAAAGAGATGCTAACGTCCACCCACACTTCATCTAACACTGTTAATGCAAAACCCTGATTCCAGATGTCCACAGCTTGCTTCCTAAAAAGCCTCCTCTCAGGATATTCTGAAGTTTAAATGTTAAAAATGATCCCTGAGAAGTAGATATTAGAGCTTTACCAATAACTCTACCAGCACCTTTGGGAATCTTGACTATGATTTTATCTAATTTTGTTTTAGGAGCTTTCTCTTTTTTACTCTTTTGAATAGAGAGAGATTAACAACACTGGCAGTGCAATTAATCCTGACAGGCCTAAGAGCTTTCTCCCCATTTTCCCTATTTGTTTTTCAGTTTATAAAAGACTAAATTGGTGATGAACAGACACAAAACAATAACGTTAATTCATAGAGTTTTCTGCATCTCCAATGCTATATACTACCTCATGAATACATTTTATTGCAGTGATTTAAGTTAAAAAATAGAGAAATAATTTAGTAACGGGTAAATGGTATTAATTTTTTAAATCATGTAACACTAAGTAGTGTGCCACAAGAGACTGGAGTTTTAAATTATTTTAGTCTAATATTTATATATTCTGTGTAATTAGTAATGTATCATAGCTTTGTGTTAATATTTTCTGTAAATAAGTTTAGTTAAAATATTAAATGATACTATTGATATTCATTTATTTGCATTATTCTAATTCTTGGAAATATGTGGCCAGGATTTATTTATGTATTCTCCCTATACCACTTAATTGGCTTCAGTGTTCTAAGAATTGCTTCTTTTATCTCCATAATTTCAGTATTTCTTGCCTGTAATCCTTGCTATTTAAAATACATTTTGACTTAGTATTAAATCTTGTGATGTACGATCTGTAATGAGCTACAACTTTTGTACAAGAGTTTATTTATGTTTGGACATATTGAGAAATACTTACTTAGAAGTAGTCAGCTTTCTAAAATTGGTTCCTAAATCAGGTAATTAGGCATCCTGCATTCTGTCCACCTGTTTTTCTTTTTTTCTTTTTTTTTTTTTTTTGTGGTACGTGGGCCTCTCACTGCTGTGGCCTCTCCCGTTGCGGAGCACAGGCTCCGGACGTGCAGGCTCAGCGGCCATGGCTCATAGGCCCAGCCACTCCGCGGCATGTGGGATCTTCCCGGACCGGGGCACAAACCCGTGTCCCCTGCATCGGCAGGCGGACTCTCAACCACTGCGCCACCAGGGAAGCCCCAACTGTTTTTCTTAAAACTAAGCTAAAAACTCTCTTCAGATACACAAAAGTTAATGAATGTGACTTATTAGGAAGTAACAGAAATTAAGATAAAATCTAATTCATTTATATAAAGATAATATCACATAACAATCTATGAAGATACTCATATTAGCTTTCTTCATTTTGTGCAATCTGTTTTTGTGTATCTGCTTTTTCCCATCTCCCTCCTTTTTCTATCACTATTTAAACTTATTTGAACAAGTTTAAATATTGTAAATTTTTGGTAATGGAATAATAATTAAATTAAACTTACTTCACTTCATGATCCTCAAAATACCCAATTAATGGCTAAAGTCCACTAGTTCCAATTTTTTTTATGTACTAACATATATACACAATGTAAAAATAATATATAAAATATATAAGTATATATTAAATATATATATTAGATCTATAGTCAATGTAAACATACTGTCCAGTACAGAAAAATGCTGCACAGCCAGGGTTATTGAAATACTTGTATTTGTGTGTGTGCATGCACTCATGCATATTTGCTTTTATACATACACATATACATGCGTATTTCCTTTGTAATCCATTTTATATAGATTTGAAAACAAACATTATAGTAACTCTAGTGGCCCAATTTGCTCCAGGAAATCATCAGCCATATTATAGATTACATACAGTACAAAACATATCCAAATATTAAAATAATATTTTCCATCACAGCACAAAATTATTAGCACTTCAAAAATGTGCTTTCTTTTTATAAATAAACTCAACACAGGAGTGAAAAAAAGATGTGAGAAACAAGAGGCATAATATTTTGTTTTTGAATTTTATTTTTTATACAGCGGGTTCTTATTAGTTATCTATTTTATACATGTTAGTGTGTATATGTCAATCCCAATCTCCCAGTTCATCCCACCACCACCACCATCCCCCACCTGCTTTCTCCCCTTGGTGTCCATACATTTGTTCTCTACATCTGTGTCTCTATTTCTGCATTGCAAACCGGTACATCTGTACCATTTTTCTAGATTCCACATATATGCATTAATATATGATATCTGATTTTCTTTTTCTGACTTACTTCACTCTGTATGACAGCCTCTCGGTCCATCCACATCTCTACAAATGACCCAATTACATTCCTTTTAATGGTTGAGTAATATTCCATTGTATACATGTACCACATCTTCTTTATCCATTCGTCTCTCATTGGGCATTTAGGTTGTTTCCATGACCTGGCTATTGTAAATAGTGCTGCAATGAACATTGGGGTTCATGTGTCTTTTTGAATTGTGGTTTCCTCTGGGTATGTGCCAAGTAATGGGATTGCTGGGTCATATGGTAGTTCTATTTTTAGTTTTTTAAGGAAGTTCCATACTGTTCTCCAGAGTGGCTGTATCAATTTACATTCCCACCAACAGTGCAAGAGGGTTCCCTTTTCTCCACACCCTCTCCAGCATTTGTTGTTTGTAGATTTTCTGATGATGACATTTCTATTTGGTGTGAAGTGATACCACACTGTAGTTTTGATTTGCATTTCTCTAATAATTAGTGATGTTGACCAACTTTTCATGTGATTCTTGGCCATCTGTATGTCTTCTTTGGAGAAATGTCTATTTAGGTCTTCTGCCCATTTTTCGATTGGGTTTTTTGTTTTTTTAATATTGAGCTGCATGAGCTGTTTATATATTTTGGAGATTAATCCTTTGTCAGTTGCTTCATTTGCAAATATTTTCTCCTATTCTGAGGGTTGTCTTTTCATCTTGTTTATAGTTTCCTTTACTGTGCAAAAGCTTTTAAGTTTCATTAGGTCCCATTTGCTTATTTTTGTTCATATTTCCATTACTCTAGGAGGTGGGTTAAAAAACATCTTGTTGTGATTTATGTCAAAGAGTGTTCTTCCTATGCTTTCCTCTAAGAGTTTTATAGTGTCTGGTCTTACATTTAGGTCTTTAATCCATTTTGAGTTTATTTTTGTGTATGGTGTTAGGGAGTGTTCTACTTTCATTCTTTTATATGTGGCTGTCCAGTTTTCCCAGCACCACTTATTGAAGAGACTGTCTTTTCTCCATTGTATATCCTTGCCTCCTTTGTCATAGATTAGTTGGCCATAGGTGCATGGGTTTATCTCTGGGCTTTCTATCCTGTTCCATTGATCTATATTTCTGTTTTTGTGCCATATTGTCATGATTACTGTAGCTTTGTACTATATTCTGAAGTCTGGGAGTCTGATTCCTCCAGCTCCACTTTTTTCCCCTCAAGATTGCTTTGGCTATTTTTTCTGCATACAAATTTTAAAATATTTTGTTCTAGTTCTGTAAAAAATGACATTGGTAATTTGATAGGGATTGCATTGAATCTGTAGATTGTTTTGGGTAGTATAGTCATTTTCACAGTATTGATTCTTCCAATCCAAGAACATGGTATATCTCTCCATCAGTTTGTGTCATCTTTGATTTCTTTCATCAGTGTCTTACAGTTTACTGAGTACAGATCTTTTACCTCCTTGGGTAGGTTTATTCCCAGGTATTTTATTCTTTTTGTTGCAATGGTGAATGGGATTGTTTCCTTAATTTCTCTTCCTGATCTTTCGTTTTTAGTGTATAGGAATGCAAGAGGCATAATTTTAGATGTGAAATTCTTCTAAAGTGATAAGATTAGTCCACATATTAGTTATATATTTTAGTAATTGTCATTAATTTTCTGAATAAAAAGTAACACAATTCATACAAAATGCATATGGTTCTGTAATACTAAAGTTATTTCAGAAAAACTAAATGGGTCTTTTCTCTATTGACATGAAATGTCTTTTTTCATTTATTAAATTCCAAAGCAGGCATGTTTCTGTTTATTATTGCCATACACATTCTCTTTTTTATGTATTTACAATCAACTTACAGAATTTCAGCCTTGACCTCAACTGTGGGAGGGTCTTATTTAAAAATAACAAGAGAACTATAGTGGCTTTAACACAGACCAAACTTTGGAATCATTCTCTCCTCTCTGAGTGAGTAAATGCATAAACCATTAATTAATTATTGTTAGAGGAATTAATACCATTTACCCTTATTATGTTCTCTTCCATTTTCCAGGAACATAGGAAATATAGACTTCTTAGCCTCCTCAAATCAGGATGAATCAAGTTAACAGTTCTAGACAATTACATGTAAACAGAAATAATATGTAATATTTCAAGCTGAGAATTGTTAGCCTGTAAGGAAAAAATAGGGAATATGGACTGAGATTTCAAAGTTGTAGATAGAATTGGCCTGTGTCCTTATGTCATTGTATAGAAAAGTGATTAAAAGAGAGATCCTTGGGAGTTGCAGAATAAATCTTTACATCTGCTTATCTTAGCGTATTTTGACATATATAACTCAAATGTCTATCTATATCCTGCACATACTCACAGGTTCCATTGCACATCATCATGTTACCATTCCAGAGATATGTAAGAAAAACTCATCTCTTTTAGAAATTTCCCTGTAAGCAGTTGGCGTTCAAGAAAATTATTCTCTATATTTCAGTTCTTCTACTTTTAGTGTTTGTTTGATTCCTGCAAGTTTTTCTTTATCTAGATTTATCCAGTTGCTTCCAGCTTGAGTGCTCCCACATTGAATTATGGCTGGAGAAAAGATTCTCTCTTTGTAACATTAGATCAATGTCTCATAATTGAATTTTTCAGGCCTATTTTTTTCATATGCTAAATTCTGAGTCAAAAACCAAAGCTGACAAGATGACACAGAGAAAATATCATATGATGAATGAAGAATTGTTCACGTGGTCATCCTTGATCTAGTCAGTGTGAGAGAGATTTGATGTGCTGATTGTCCAGGGCTGTGTTCCACATTAACCCCTGGAACATGAGCAGGGAACCCAGTACACGCAACCGCATGGACTCCAAGTGATGGAGAACTGGTGTCCCAAAGAACAGTGAAATACTACTAATCCACATCTAATAACATTAATTCTGGAAGGAAAGGATGACTAGGGATCTTTTAAATGACAATTTTTTATAACAAGAAGGAATAAGATAGTAAATAAGAATTTATAATTATAAAGGTGAAGAAAATTATTAGTCTTTAGCCTACATACATTGTCTAATTGAAAAAATAATTAGAATCATTTAGAAAACAGCTAGAATTGAAAGCTTCTTAAAAGCTTCTGGTTACAGTACAAATAAAAACAGTCTTCATGAACTTAGAGTAAGCAAGTAATGTGAAGTAGAAACTGACATTGGAAAACCACAGAAAAACCGAAGCAAAAAAGCAAATTTACTATAAATTCAAAACTTCAAAATGTTAAGGAGAGTTATAAAAAATAGTTTACGAAATGGAAGAACCACATTATGCATTGGTGTAATCAAGTACTACTGAGATGTTAATTTTCCCTAATTTTCTTAAAGTTTAATACAACCACAATAAAAGTCCTCCCAAACTGAGGTGTAGGGTGTGAAGAATGGACACTGACAGATTTTAAATTTCATCTATATGAAGTAGAACATAAGAGAAAAAAGGAATAGATTAGCATTATCAAATATTAAACAGCATTTTAAGTCTAAAATATTTTAATAATTGTCTTACCAAAACAGTAATAGAGAATGAAACAGTGTAGAAGGCTTCAAGGCAATGTGCTATGCATACAGACACACACACATATTGTGTGTGTGTATATATATATATGTGTTATATATATATACAGAATGAAGTAAATAATAAACAAAGCACTTCAAATCAGTGAAGTTAACGCCAAGAAAATGGTTACTCTTAGAAAAAGATATAATTTAAAGCCTATTTCAAACCATACATAAAATTAAATTTGATATATTAAAGATAAAAATAGAGCATAAATACTTCAAAATATAATTTAGATATACTTTAAAATAAAAAATATATATAGAAGGATAAAACAAATGTATACATTTGTTTAAAGTTCTATACAAATTTTAAATAAAAAGCAATCAGGAAAATAAACATAAAACACATATGATACAAATTATTAATACATATGATATGATACATATATGATACAAACTATTAATACCTTTAATAGTTTTTACAACCTAATTGAAAAATAAATAAAAAGACATAACTAAAACTATGCAAAAGGAAATTCTAAAGACCAACCATATTAAAAATGGTCACATGAATTTTAATCACAACTGAAAATGATAAAATTTTTCATTTAATACATTGATAATACACATATACACACATTAAAAAATATTCTAGTATCAGTTTGGGAATGGTGACAGTGTCACTCTGATATACTATGTGTTAGAGTATAAATTTTCTTACTATTTATAGAAAGTACAGGGCAACTTGTATCAAAATCATTAGATATATACTTACATTGTGATCAGCAATTACACTTCCAGAAATAGGTTATGAAGACATTTTCTATGATATCAGTTCATGGTGTACTATTTATGATCTCAAGAAAGCAGGACAATCTAAATTTAAATAGTAAAATATTACTTAAATGAAATATTTTTTAGGTATGCAGTGTAACATAACATAGTCCGTAAAATAATGCCTTAGAGGAACAATTAATGAAATGCTCAAAATTCATTCTGAACTTGAAAGCATTATCTGAATAAGATGTCAACTTTGAAAAAAATTATACCATGCATAACTTCAGGCCCAAATAAGCCCATATTAACTTCAGATATATATTTTAACATTAAAAAAATCCATATCTATATCTGTATCTATGCCTATTGACCCCTCTGTCCTTAAAGAGTTTCCCCATATTTCTGTTACCCATGGGATTGTCTCACGAACAAGTCTCATGAAAACTCATAGTCATGAACAAGTGTCTTTCAGATGGCCACTATATCTAACTCCAGTGCTCCCTTAGACAAAATCAGTCTCACCCCTTGCAATGGCTTTCTCAAAGTGGCAGCCAGAGCTTGGTAAGATCACTGTCTATAAACCATCACTTAGCAGCTAAGTAGCTCGTGCTTGGTACTGTAGTTCACATCTAATGCCTAGCTGCATGGGAAAAATATTTGTTTTGTGGAAAGCTTTATCTTTACCATAAATATGCACTTTCTTCTTAGCTTAGTAAATTTGTCCATAATAGAAATGAAATTTTCATTCTGGCATTTTGAAACATACAGAGAAAGGGCACAGGACAATTCCACATTACACAAATCATATATATAGTTTCAGCATATATGAGTAGCTCTTATGATAGAAATATTATTTTTATTGTTAAATTTTCTGATATATTCATGTTTGGGGGTATTACTCAATTGTACAGATTGGTAATTTAAAATTAATAAACCATTGCAAATTTATGAAGAGACTAGTTTCATTGGGACACTGAATTAAGATCACAAAATTTTCTCTACAAAAAAGGGAACTTTCTGAAGATATATTCCTGCATTTGATTTACTGAAAAAATAAGTCATAAAATAATTTTTCAAAGTGGAAGCCAACATTTTCCTATTTTCTGTATTAAAATTTAAAGTACAGGAAAATCAAACCAAAATAGCAGTGATTATATTATTGCTTTGAAAATAGCTATTTTTCAGTATTAATTGCATATTTAACCTAAAAAATTATTCCATTACTCAGCACTTCACTAAATATTCAATTAAAAAGAAACCATAATGCTTTGAGTAGATTAAAATCATTTTGTACATTACTTTTGATTCTGGAAAGTTGTAGTTGTAATATTAAAACGTTATACTTGGAAGCTACTGGAATTCGTTTAAAAAAACGGATTAGGGGCTTCCCTGGTGGTGCAGCGGTTGAGAATCTGCCTGCTAATGCAGGTGACATGGGTTCGAGCCCTGGTCTGGGAGGATCCCACATGCCGCGGAGCAACTAGGCCCGTGAGCCACAACTACTGAGCCTGTGCGTCTGGAGCCTGTCCTCCGCAACAAGAGAGGCCACGATAGTGAGAGGCCCATGCACCGCGATGAAGAGTGGCCCCCGCTTGCCACAACTAGAGAAAGCCCTTGCACAGAAACGAAGACCCAACACAGCAAAAATAAATTAATTAATTAATAAACTCATACCCCCAACATCTAAAAAAAAATGGGATTAATATCCAAGGGAGGGGGGACGAGGGGAAGATGGCGGAAGAGTAAGACGTGGAGATCACCTTCCTCCCCACAGATACACCAGAAATACATCTACAAGTGGAACAACTCCTACAGAACACCTACTGAATGCTGGCAGAAGACCTCGTACCTCCCAAAAGGCAAGAAACTCCCCACATACCTGGATAGGGCAAAAGAAAAAAGAACAGAGACAAAAGAATAGGGACGGGCCCTGCACCAGCGGGAGGGAGACGTGGAGGAGGAAAGGTTTCCACACACTAGGAAGCCCCTTCATGGGTGGAGACTGCGGGTGGGGGAGGGGGAAAGCTTCGGAGCCGCGGTGGAAAGCACAGCAACAGGGGTGTGGAGGGCAAAGCGGAGAGATTCCCGCACAGAGGATCGGTGCTGACCAGCACTCACCAGCCCAAGAGGCTTGCTTGCTCCACCGCCGGGGCGGGCGGGGCTGGGAGCGGAGGCTCGCACTTTGGTCAGAGCGCAGGGGGAGGACTGGGGTTGGCGGCATGAACATAGCCTGCAGGGGGTTAATGCACCACGGCTGGCCGGGAGGGAGTCAGGGGAAAAGTCTGGACCTGCCGAAGAGGCAAGAGACTTTTTCTTGCCTGTTTGTTTCCTGGTGCACAAGGAGAGGGGATTCAGAGCGCCGTTTAAAGGAGCTCCAGAGACGGGTGCGAGCCGCGGCTAAAAGCACGGACCCCAGAGACAGGCATGAGACGCTAAGGCCACTGCTGCCACAACCAAGAAGGCTGTGTGCCAACACAGGTCACTATCCACACCCCCCTTCCAGGGAGCCTGTGCAGCCCGCCACTGCCATGGTCCCGGGATCCAGGGACAACTTCCCCGGGAGAACGCACGTCACGCCTCAGGCTGGAGCAACGTCCCGCCGGCCTCTGCCACCGCAGGCTCGCCCCACATCTATGCCCCTCCCTCCCTCCCGGCCTAAGTGAGCCAGAGCCCCCAAAGCAGCTGCTCCTTTAACCCCATCCTGTCTGAGCGCAGAACAGATGCCCTCCGGCGACCTACAGGCAGAGACGGGGCCAAATCTAAAGCTGAGCCCCGGGAGCTGTGCAAACAAAGAAGAGAAAGGGAAATCTCTCCCAGCAGCCTCAGAAGCAGCGGAATAAAGCTCCACAATCAACTTGATGTACCCTGCAACTGTGGAATACATGAATAGACAATGAATCATCCCAAATTGAGGGGGTGGACTTTGAGAGCAAGATTTTTTACTTTTTCCCCTTTTCCTCTTTTTCCGTGTGGATGAAAGGCTCTTGGTGCTGCCGCCAGGAGTCAGTGTTGTGCCTCTGAGGTGGGAGAGCCAACTTTAGCCCACTGGTCCAAAAGAGAACTCCCAGCTCAACATATCAAATGGCAAAAATCTCCCAGAGATCTCCATCTCAACACCAGCACCCAGTTTCACTCAACGACCTGCAAGGTACAGTGCTGGACACCCTACGCCAAACAACTAGCAAGACAGGAACACAACCCCACCCATTACCAGAGAGGCTGCCTAAAATCATAATAAGTCCACAGACACCCTAAAACACACCAGGAGACATGGACCTGCCCACCAGAAAGACATGATCCAGGCTCATCCACCAGAACACAGGCACTAGTACCCTCCACCAGTAAGCCTACACAACCCACTGAACCCACCTAAGCCACTGAGGACAGACACTAAAAACAACGCGAACTATGAACCTGCAGCCTGCAGAAAGGAGACCCCAAACACAGTAAGATAAGCAAAATGAGAAGACAGAAAAACACACAGCAGATGAAGCAAGATAAAAACCCACCAGACCTAACAAATGAAGAGGAAATAGGCAGTCTACCTGAAAAAGAATTCAGAATAATGATAGTAAAGATGATCCAAAATCTTGGAAATAGAATAGACAAAATGCAAGAAACATTTAACAAGGACCTAGAAGAACTAAAGGTGAAACAACCAACGATGAACAACACAATAAATGAAATGAAAAATACTCTAGATGGGTTCAATAGCAGAATAACTGAGGCAGAAAAACGGATAAGTGACCTGGAAGATAAAATAGTGGAAATAACTACTGCAGAGCAGAATAAAGAAAAAAGAATGAAAATAACTGAGGACAGTCTCAGAGACCTCTGGGACAACATTAAATGCAACAACATTCGAATTATAGGGGTTCCAGAAGAAGAAGAGAAAAAGAAAGGGACTGAGAAAATATTTGAAGAGATTATAGTTGAAAACTTCCCTAACATGGGAAAGGAAATAGTTAATCAAGTCCAGGAAGCACAGAGAGTCCCATACAGGATAAATCCAAGGAGAAATACGCCAAGACACATATTAATCAAACTGTCAAAAATTAAATACAAAGAAAACATATTAAAAGCAGCAAGGGAAAAACAACAAATAACACACAAGGGAATCCCCATAAGGTTAACAGCTGATCTTTCAGCAGAAACTCTGCAAGCCAGAAGGGACTGGCAAGACATATTTAAAGTGATGAAAGAAAAAACCTGTAACCAAGATTACTCTACCCAGCAAGGATCTCATTCAGATTTGATGGAGAAATTAAAACCTTTACAGACAAGGAAAAGCTGAGAGAGTTCAGCACCACCAAACCAGCTTTACAACAAATGCTAAAGGAACTTCTCTAGACAAGAAACACAAGAGAAGGAAAAGACCTACAATAACGAACCCAAAACAATTAAGAAAATGGGAATAGGAACATACATATCGATAATTACCTTAAATGTAAATGGACTAAATGCTCCCACCAAAAGACACAGATTGGCTGAATGGATACAAAAACAAGACCCATATACATGCTGTCTACAAGAGACCCACTTCAGACCTAGAGACACATACAGACTGAAAGTAAGGGGATGGAAAACGATATTCCATGCAAATTTAAAAGAGACAAAGAAGGACACTACATAATGATCAAGGGATCGATCCAAGAAGAAGATATAACAATTGTAAACATTTATGCACCCAACATAGGAGCAACTCAATACATAAGGCAAATACTAACAGCCATAAAAGGGGAAATCGACAGTAACACATTCATAGTAGGGGACTTTAACACCCCACTTTCACCAGTGGACAGATCATCCAAAATCAAAATAAATAAGGAGACACAAGCTTTAAAAGATACATTAAACAAGATGGACTTAATTGATATTTATAGGACATTCCATCCAAAAACAACAGAACACACATTTCTCTCAAGTGCTCATGGAACATTCTCCAGTATAGATCATATCTTGGGTCACAAATCAAGCCTTGGTAAATTTAAGAAAATTGAAATTGTATCAGTATCTTTTCCGATCACAATGCTATGAGACTAGATATCAATTACAGGAAAAGATCTGTAAAAATACAAACAGGGGCTTCCCTGGTGGCACAGTGGTTGAGAGTCCACCTGCCGATGCAGGGGACACGGGTTCGTGCTCCTGTCTGGGAAGATGCCACATGCCGCGGAGCAGCTGGGCCCGTGAGCCATGACCATTGAGCCTGCACGTCCGGAGCCTGTGCTCCGCAATGGGAGAGGCCACAACAGTGAGAGGCCCGCGTACATCAAAAAAAAAAAAAAAAAAAAAAACCATAGAGGCTAAACAATACACTGCGTAATAACGAAATGATCACTGAAGAAATCAAAGAGGAAATCAAAAAATACCTAGAAACAAATGACAATGGAGACACGACGACCCAAAATCTATGGGATGCAGCAAAAGCAGTTCTAAGAGGGAAGTTTATAGCAATACAATCCTGCCTTAAGAAACAGGAAACATCTCGAATAAACAACCTAACCTTGCACCTAAAGCAATTAGATAAAGAAGAACAAAAAAACCCAAAGTTAACAGAAGGAAAGAAACCATAAAAATCAGATCAGAAATAAATGAAAAAGAAATGAGGGATATGATGGCAAAGATCAATAAAACTAAAAGCTGGTTGTTTGAGAAGATAAACAAAATTGATAAACCATTAGCCAGACTCATCAAGAAAAAAAGGGAGAAGACTCAAATCAATAGAATTAGAAATGAAAAAGGAGAAGTAACAACTAACACTGCAGAAATACAAAAGATCATGAGAGATTACTACAAGCAACTCTATGCCAATAAAATGGACAACCTGGAAGAAATGAACAAATTCTTAGAAATGCACAACGTGCCAAGACTGAATCAGGAAGAAATAGAAAATATGAACAGACCAATCACAGGCACTGAAATTGAAACTGTAATTAAAAATTTTCCAACAAACAAAATCCCAGGACCGTATGGCTACACAAGCAAATTCTATCAAGCATTTAGAGAAGAGCTAACACCTATCCTACTCAAACTCTTACAAAATATAGCATAGGGAGGAACACTCCCAAACTCTTTCTATGAGGTCTACATCACCTTGATACCAAAAGCAGACAAGAATGCCACAAAGAAAGAAAACTACAGGCCAATATCACTGATGAACATAGATACAAAAATCCTCAACAAAATACTAGCAAACAGAATCCAACAGCACATTAAAAGGATCATACACCATGATCAAGTGGGGTTTATTCCAGGAATGCAAGGATTCTTCAGTATATGCAAATCAATCAACGTGATACACCATATTAACAAAGTGAAGGAGAAAAACGATATGATCATCTCAATAGATGCAGAGAAAGCTTTTGACAAAATTCAACACCCATTTATGATAAAAACCCTGCAGAAAGTAGGCATAGAGGGAACTTTCCTGAACATAATAAAGGCCATATAGGACAAAGCCACAGCCTACATAGTCTTCAATCGTGAAAAACTGAAACGATTTCCACTAAGATCGGGAACAAGACAAGGTTGCCCAGTCTCACCACTCTTATTCAACACAGTTTTGGAAGTTTTAGCCACAGCAATCAGAGAAGAAAAGGAAATAAGAGGATTCCAAATCGGAAAAGAAGAAGTAAAGCTGTCACTCTTTGCAGATGACATGATACTATACATAGAGAGTCCTAAAGATGCTACCAGAAAATTACTAGAGCTAATCAATGAATTTGGTAAAGTAGCAGGATACAAAATTAATGCACAGGAATCTCTGGCATTCCTATACACTAATGATGAAAAATCTGAAAGTGAAATCAGCATAACACTCCCATTTACCATTGCAAGAAAAAGAATAAAATATCTAGGAATAAACCTACCTAAAGAGACAAAAGACCTGTATACAGAAAATTATAAGACACTGATGAAAGAAATTAAAGATGATACAAATAGATGGAGAGATATACCATGTTCTTGAATTGGAAGAATCAACATTGTGAAAATGACTCTACTATCCAAAGCAATCTACAGATTCAATGCATCCCTATCAAACTACCACTGGCATTTTTCACAGAACTAGAACAAAAAATTTCACAATTTGTATGGAAACACAAAAGACCCCGAATACTCAAAGCAATCTTGAGAACGAAAAACAGAGCTAGAGGAATCAGGCTCCCTGACTTCAGACTATACTACAAAGCTACTCTAATCAAGACAGCATGGTACTGGCACAAAAACAGAAATATACATCAATAGAACAGAATAGAAAGCCCAGAGATAAACCCACGCACATATGGTCACCTTATCTTTGATAAAGGAGGCAGGAATGTACAGTGGAGAAAGGACAGCCTCTTCAATAAGTAGTGCTGGGAAAACTGGACAGGTACATGTAAAAGTATGAGATTAGATCACTCCTTAACACCATACACAAAAATAAGCTCAAAATGGATTAAAGACCTAAATGTAAGGCCAGAAACTATCAAACTCTCAGAGGAGAATATAGGCAGAACACTCTATGACATAAATCACAGCAAGATCCTTTTTGACCCACTCCCTAGAGAAATGGAAATAAAAACAAAAATAATCAAATGGGACCTAATGAAACTTAAAAGCAAAGGAAACCATAAACAAGACCAAAAGACTACCTCAGAATGGGAGAAAATATTTGCAAATGAAGCAACTGACAAACGATTAATCTCCAAAATTTATAAGCAGCTCATGCAGCTCAATAACAAAGAAACAAACAACTCAATCCAAAAATGGGCAGAAGACCTAAATAGACATTTCTCCAAAGAAGATATACAGACTGCCAACAAACACATGAAAGAATGCTCAACATCATTAATCATTAGAGAAATGCAAATCAAAACTTCAATGAGATATCATCTCACAACAGTCAGAATGGCCATCATCAAAAAATCTAGAAACAATAAATGCTGGAGAGGGTGTGGAGAAAAGGGAACACTCTTGCACTGCTGGTGGGAATGTGAATTGGTACAGCCACTATGGAGAACAGTATGGAGGTTCCTTAAAAAGCTACAAATAGAACTACCATATGACCCAGCAATCCCACTACTGGGCATATAGCCTGAGAAAACCATAATTCAAAAAGAGTCATGTACCAAAATGTTCATTGCAGCTCTATTTACAATAGCCAGCAGATGG